>NW_018223164.1:30567-64364 GCF_001263595.1 Phalaenopsis equestris
TGATATTTTAATTATTAAAAATCATTTTAGTACTAAAAATGCCATTTAACTTGAAAAATCAATTTGAGTTATTAAATGAGCTCCAAATATTTTGAAAATTTTATGGGGAGTTATCCAAACTTTGAATCTTAGTGGAGATTAAAAATCAAGTCATTTAGATGTTTGTGTTACCCGAAATCAATTTTCTTTATGTTTTAGGGTTGGTGGAGATTAGGTGCATTCTTAGTGACTGAACCCATGAAATATTTCCTAAATGGTTTTCTGGTCATAGCAAACCTTCTAAAATTTTATTGGAATTTTCTAAGCAACATGCTAATTGTTATGATTATTTTTTTCAAACAATAAACCTAAACTTGAAAAATATGGATCTTTGTCGAGACATCTCCTCTGACTTTGGAAAAATTAGGGAATGTTCCCTAAGACAGGCAACAGCATGCTAAAATTTCATCATAGTGAAATATCTATATGCATGGAGAATCAAAAGACTCAAGATATTGTTTAATTAATTAAAAATAAAACATGCATCAAATGGACTTCAAGTTATTTCCACATTGTTCTCCTCTGTTCATTGAGCAAGAGAGTATTTTTATTTTATTTTTGTGATTTTTGTACACCGGGATATGAAATTTTAAAGTTAGGGGTCATTTTCTGATTTTTAAAATCCCTATTTATCTATTTAAACGCGTCGCGCTGACTGGATGCTAGGCAGCTCCGAAGCTCCACGCGGCATGCTCCCATTTGACGTTGTCGTCCATGCCAGCAGCCATGTGTCACGCAGTTCATGTGAAGAAGCGCTGTTTGGCTTCAACTTGACTGTTCATCCGATACACGCTTGATCGAACGACACTCCATCATCATCCCCAATGACCTAGCCCAAGAACTTTCCATCTTCAAAGTTTGATATCTCCCTCATTTCACAACTAATCTGAATGAATTTTTTTTAAAATGCTCGTCTAGACTAGAGGAACATATTTATACGGTTAAAATGCCATGAAATTAAGCCTAAGCAGATGGAGAATCAAAAGTGGCTCGAGATGAGGAGGAGCTCAAGACTTTTCTTTGAGATAGGAAGCTTCAATCAGAGATGCTTGGCATGTTCATTGGAGTCCAAGGAGGCTAGGGATTGAGCCTCTGATTGTGGTGAAATGCCTAGACCCAAATTTGATTAAGGTCTATTTCAGGTGTTGATCAAAGTCTATACTAGGGGCTCTGTGAAAGGGGGATTTGATGGGCTTTTTCTTCTTTTAGTGTTTTGAAGGTGTGGGTAAGTTTAATTTTAGTTTGGTGGACTGTGGAGGTGTATTGAGCTCTGTCCTAGTTTTAGACAGAAGTTTGATCTCAAAATTGAGCTTCCACAGTGGGAATTAGTGGGGGAAGATGGTTGGATTACACTGAGGGGATCTCAAAGAAGCTTTGTGAGTGATTTGGGAAGCTCTCTCTAAGAAAATTTCAGCACCCCCTCCATGGTCGTGGAGGTGAGCTTTTATAAAAATGGCTAAGGGTTGGCTGTCATGGCCAATTGGGGGGTGCAATGTGGTGCTTAGGTGGAGGGCAGAGAGGCTCTAACATCTCATTGGGGTGAGGTAGCCTCTAGATTTAAATTCAGTGAAGTTTAAGAGGGGGTGACCCTCAATTTTGTCTTCTCCGGTGACTAGGCTGGCTAGCCATGGCAGGGGGAGGTGGCTAGGAGCTCAGAGATCCCAGAGGAATCTGTCACAGCAATTTAATGGGTTGAGGTTTAGTTTTTGGCAAAAAGATATTAAGCCTAAGCAAATATGGAAATCAAATCCCTTAGTTTAGTGGTCCATTGTTCCATGGCTCACTTAGCTTGGGTTAGGTAAGTTTTAGCTCAATCTTAGTGGCCAACTAAGGGCTGTGGAGTAATTAATTTGATGGCTTTGGGGTGGTTAGGCTACATTTAGTGCTTGGGTCCAAGTTGGTGCAAATGACCAAAACTTTGGTTTGGGTTAAGCTAGCCCTGTCCTTGCGCCCAATTGATTGATGCACTTGATGTAGATGATTGTAATGAAAATTTTTTGGTGAAGGATTGAATGGATTTTGAGTTCAATTGGAGGGTCAATTTGAAGGAACTTGAAGATTTGGTCAATTTGGGCATGTTGGGCTAGATTTGGGTCTAGATTGAGCTAGCCTTGGGCTAAGTCAAAATTGATTATTGAGAATGGTCAATAGGAACCTCATGAAGATTTTTCAACATGAATTGGGAGCCAATTTTGGGATTAAGACAATCAATTTTTAAAAATTTTGGGACATAGCCAATTTGGGGGCAATTTGGGGATATTGGACTTAAGTTGAGATTAAATGAAATTGAGACTTCACCAAGGCCAATTGATGGTCAATTTTGATGTGTAAGAATGTTATAAATAGTTTTAAAAATAAGTCATGGCCAATTGAGGGGGCTATGGATTCAATTAGGTGAGATTAGGTCATATGCCCAAAATATGGGGTTTGACCTATATCAAAATTGGGCTCAAAGCATGGGCCAATTGAGTTTGGATTTGGGTTATTTTTGTCACATTGAGGGTCAATTTGAGTTTGGGTTTGAAATTTAGGGAGATTGGGATCAAATTGATGGACATTTAAGTTGAATTTGGGAAAATTTGGGCCTTTAATGACAATTTGGGGGTTTTGATCAAAGATGGTTAAATTGGCCAAATTGGGTCATGTGATAGTTGAAAAAAATGAAGTTGGGAATATTTGGACTATTTTGGAACTTTTTGGGATTTTTTTAGAATTTTTGGAAATTTGGGCTAAGGAGGGGTATTTTGGTGATTTGGCAATTTTTTAGTGATTTTGGGTAATTTGGGTGTTTTCAAAAGGTTTACAATGACTTTTGAAAAAGTTTAGGTATTTTGGGTAAATTTGGGAATTTTGGCCAAATTTAGGGTTTCAAATTTAGGGTTTCAATGGTACTTAGGTAATTTGGGGGAGTTTAGGGGCAAAAGGCTAAGTTGGGCATTTTGGCAGAGTTGGGGTGCCAACCACCATAAAGTATGTCATGGACCAATGGAAATCCCATTTGGGTCCTCTATGTACTGGTCTTAGCTAAACACTTGCCTAGGGACAGTGGGTTTAGATGACCATCTACGTGAGTATCCCAAAAGACTAAGGGATCAGAGTCAAGAAAATTTTGGGTTTAGGGTAGTGAGTGATTGTGAGTGAAGTGAGTGCCTTAGCTCTAGTCTAACACCCAAAGTAAACCCTAAGGTCAAATAGCCCTATAGTAACTCTCCTTGAGCTTCCCCACAATGACCTCACCTACTAAGTGATAGAGGTTATGACCAATATGTGGAACTTCAAGTTGAGTAAGGAAGAGTTTAGAATTTCTAATGGTGAGGGTTCCTTTTCTAGTTTTCTAGGAATAGTGAACAGGAAAGTCCTATGGCTAGACCCTAGGCTACAAAAGAGGAATACTAAACCTCAACCAAAAAATAGGTCAACAAATGGACCCCCAATAGGTGTGGTGTTCTAAACTTAAAAACTAAATTTAGTAAGACTAAACAATGTTTTGCAATGAAGAGTTAAGAAAGTCTCAACAAGTACAAACTCCTAAGTCAAGAGACATAGTAGGAGTGTGGGACTGTGTGTGTTATTTATTTTTGCTGGGGAATATAGCGGGTGAATATTTGATCAAAGTCAAGGAGTAGAGACTCTTGCTGGGGATTGGAGAGTGGATTTTGGTTTATGTGATTTTAGGAATTTATAGAGGATGAGAATCAGTGTGTAAGTGCTAATCCCAGAGGGATTTGAAATTCAGGTTTTAATTTCAAAAGAGGGTTGAAAGTTAAGGACCGATCATGAAAAGATAGGAATCAAAAGTTAAGGATTGATTACCGAAATAGGATTGAAAGTTAAGGATCAATCATAAAAGAGTGTCAGAGGTTAGGGACCCACATCAAAAGGGGTGAATGAGAAGTTAAGGGATAATTCAAAAATGAGAATTGAAAGGTAGGGATCAATCTCAAAAGAGAGCGTCGGAAGGTAAGGACTGACCTCAAAAGAGTGAATCAGAAGGTAGTGACTGATCAAAAATGAGAATTGACAGGTAAGGGTCAATCTCAAAAAGAGAGCGTCGGAAGGTAAGAACCAACCTCGAAAGGGTGAATCATAGGGTAGTGACTGATTTGAAATGAGAATTGACAGGTAATGGTCAATCTCAGAAAGAGAGCGTCGGAAGGTAAGGACCGAGCTCAAAAGGGGATAATCAGAAGGTAGTGACTGATTTGAAAGGAGAATTGACAGGTAAGGGTCAATCACAAAAAGAGAGCGCCGGAAGGTAAGGACCAACCTTAAAAGGGGTCAATCAGAAGGTAGTGACTGATTCGAAATGAGAATTGACATGTAAGGGTCAATCTCGGAAAGAGAGCGTCAGAAGGTAAGCACCGACCTCGAAAGGGTGAATCAAATGGTAGTGACTGATTCGAAATGAGAATTGACAGGTAAGGGTCAATCTCGGAAAGAAAGCATCGGAAAGTAACGACCGACCTCAAAAGAAATGAATTAGAAGGTAGAGACTGATTCGAAATTAGAATTGACAGGTAAGGGTCAATCTCAAAAAGAGAGCGTAGGAAGGTAAGGACCGATCTCAAAAGGGGTGAATCAGAAGGTAGTGACTGATTCGAAATGAGAATTGACAGGTAAGGGTCAATCTCAAAAAGAGAGCGTCGGATGGCAAGGACCAACCTCAAAAGGGGTGAATCAGAAGGTAGTGACTAATTCAAAGTGAGAATTGACAAGTAATGGTCAATCTCAAAAAGAGAGCGTCGGAAGGTAAGGGCCAATCTCAAAAGGGGTGAATCAGAAGGTAGTGACTAGTTCGAAATGAGAATTGACAGGTAAGGGTCAATCTCAAAAAGAGAGCGTCAGAAAGTAAGGACCGACCTAAAAAGGGGTGAATCAAAAGTTAAGGGCTGATTCAAAAATGATAATTGAAAGGTAGGGACTAATCTCAAAAGAGAGCGTCGGAAGGTAAGGACCGACCTCAAAAAGGTGAATCAAAAGGTAGTGACTAATTCGAAATAAGAATTGATAGGTAAGGGTCAATCTCAAAAAGAGAGCGTCGGAACGTAAGGACCGACCTCAAAAGGGGTGAATCAGAAGGTAGTGACTGATTTGAAATGATAATTGATAGGTAAGGGTCAATCTCAAAAAGAGAGCGTCGGAAGGTAAGGACCGACCTCAAAAGGGGTGAATCAGAAGGAAGCGACTGATTCGAAGTGAGAATGGACAGGTAAGGGTCAATCTAAAAAAGTGAGCGTTGGAAGGTAAGGACCAACCTCAAAAGGGGTGAATCAGAAGGGAGTGAATGATTTGAAATGAGAATTGACAGGTAAGGGTCAATCTCAAAAAGAGAGCATCGGAAGGTAAGGACCAACCTAAAAATGGTGAATCAGAAGGTAGTGACTGATTCGAAATGATAATTGTATATAGTTTGTAGCATTTAATTTAAAAATATGTGTTGTCTATAAAGGTTGACATTGTTGAAGATGATTTGTCAGAATTTGAGAGTTTTTTTTTTCGCACAGAATGTGAAATTCCGTAGGGATGTGAAGAGAATTAGTGCATACAAAAATAGTTGTGTTGCGCGAGCAAAGAGTAAGAAACTCCGAAATTGAGAGAGTCCACTCAATAGATTTATTTTCTTTTTTTGTTGTTTTTATCACATTTAATTTTTTCAAAACATGCTTTTATAATTTGATTTTAGTTGGTTGATTTTTTTTTAAAGAAGAGTTGATTTTTTTTATTTAAATCATAATTTATATTCTTCTCGTTATATTTTTTCATTTGAAAGTTTCTTCTTTTCATCATTAACTATTTGTTATTTTGTTCTTCGTTCATTGTAGTTGCAAGAAAATGCATGGTTCAAGGGCTTTTATCCATCACACTGAGAAGGGAAATTGAACAATCAGATAAATTTTCAGAAAGGAATTTCATTAATCAGCTTCAATAAAATGTTACAGATGAAAAGTAGGCCAATGTCTCAAAAAGAGTACAAGATGCAAACTTCATGAAGGTACATCCAGAATGTGTCATGTCGAGTACATATCATGGATTGATCATGTCTGATACATATCATATATGTAATGTAGGAGAGAAGAAAGAGAAACCCTCTGAATATCTGTCCCCTTGTGTAGTGAGCTTGTGATCAAGCTGACCTTCTGAGCCACGTTCCAGGACAAGAGTTCCCTTCATGTGCACCTAGAGGTGCAACCTTCTCATAGCTCATACGACAACAGTTTTTTGAGTTTAGGATCCGGCTGAAATTCAAACGGTATTTTGTTGTTGTCCATCCGTCGGAAAGTCACAGACACCCTACGACGTTATACTATAGGAATGCAGTGCTTGACAACGTCTGCACCGTTACCTTTTAGAACGAGCACTGATCCGACTTGTAAGGGAATCTCTACAGATCCTCTGAATTCTTCAGGGTCGATGACATCAATTTTCTTCACAAAGAGAATATTGCTTTCACTGATGAATGAGGCTGTGCAGAAGGGTCTTACAAAATCATGATGATCAATGTGAGGAGGTATGCAGTCTCCCTCGTCATATATGTTGATTTTGCAGCTATTTGGAATGCAGTCGGGTGGCAGTATGTTCCATCAAACAATTCGTTTAATCATCCATTTGATCATCGGGGGCAGCGAATCCACTTGATCGTACCTGAGAATCCTGGGAGGATTTCCTTGCCTGTTGTTCATGAAATTGTAGCTGCACCCACATTGTATTGTGATTCTTCCCTTTCCTCTCATCCATTTCCTTGGCTCAAAGTAGGTTCTTTCCATAAGCAAGTCTGCTCAACCTCTATCTTTTAAGTCAAAGATACAATTCAGAATGCTTTGTTCATACTTTCTAAAAAGACTCTGGTATATAATTCCAGTCCTTCCAATATATTGACAAGCTCTCCACGTAATTCTTCGTAGAACTCAAAGCTTCTTTTGTTAACTTTGTTGATTTTATAATATTCTGTTGTGCTGAGGACAGGCGGTTGGCGTGAACATTCCCTCATTTCATTGTTTATAGGAATTCAGGTTGGTGCCGGTGTTACCTCTAAAGGAATGTATGACTCGGCGTCCATCGAAACATATGGCTCAGCATACCATGGGTCGTATTGTTCTGTACCCATTGGCACGTATGCCCCCTCCATCTGAAAATTACTGGTCTAAGATTGATCTTCATTAGAGGCATATTCTTCAAGAGTGTTGAAATGCTCCAAGTGCAGGACATTACAGTCCGTACATTCGACAAAAGCTCTTGTAGTTGACGCTTGTGGTGCTATTTCAACGTTTCAAGTAGGGCAACCCATGCAAAAGTCATCAAAGGCTGGCGGTACTTCTAGCTCTTGATCATACCCAGGCTCCTCATCTGTGGTGTGCAGGCTAGAAGAAGTTTCCTTCATATCTGGTTCGTAGATGTGTCCCTCTGGAATGGGGACGAGTTGATTCCTTATTAGCTGTTGAAGTCTCTTTTCCTCTCTCAAGAGAGCTCTGTGCTTACAACGACTGGCATTTCTCCGTTGAGTCCTCTGTAGTGAAGCAAACGGTTTCCTACCATTGTTAGTAGCAACAAAGTTTCCGGTCGGAGTGGCTACCATGGATGGTAGACGGCTGGTTCCTTTCATGAGATCGTGTTGTCTTGTCGCCTCTTTCCCCTTCAACGATGGATTGCTTTTGGCTCTGAATTTCAGAAGTGAGGGCAGTCCCTCCTTTTCTTGTCCGCTGACTCATCCATTAGAGGCCCTTCATAGCCTATGTAGATTTCATAGAACTCCATGTCGAAGCCAATAATGCCACCTTGTGGTGTCATCTCCTTATTAAGCACGGTTCCAGCCATCCTTGAAGGCAAAGATCAGCTTCTGACCTAACATTTTTCTGCAGGCGACAAAAAAAAAACATCAGTGAGCTAAAACTTAGCGTGAACAAGAACAAAATAGATTTTTTTTTAAGTTCGAGGAAATTTTGATTTATTTTGGTGAGAAATTTATTTATTTATGTATTTATTTTGTTTAATTTAGTAGAGTATTAAATTTAAACTTAAAGGCAGAAAAGAGAATTCCAGTGTGTAATTTTCCAAATTCTTCATTAGATAACCCCAAAACGATCAAAATTTCAAAATAGGGCTATCTGATTTGGAAAAGGTTAATTTTTAGGTGTTCATGATTCATTATTTCAATTTCATTTGAACATCAAATAGGGGTATTAAATTGCTTATGTATTGACTTCAAAAGTCATACCCCTAAGTCCTAGGTTTTTTTAATTTTGATAAACTTCCAAATTTCAATAATTTAGAAATTTATTAATTTATCCTTTTAGTTAGTTAAGTGAGGTTGGTTTCTACCAATTAATCCCCTTTTATGTTTCACTCACCCAAACAAGTTAATTAAGATCATAGGTTGCCCATTTCCCTCCTTGAATTAAGCCTAAGTATTAATTAAGGCCAAATTCCTAAAATTACACTTTTGCCCCTAAGGCTCTAACAGTTCATGGGTCAATTAAGACATCAGAGGAGAAAATGTGACTTTTCAAAATTTAATTTAATTTATATAATTTTTTTCATGTATAAATGAAATTTTTCAAAGAAAATTTTCTAACTTGACTAAGGTAAAGCCTAATCACTTGAATTTTTTACTAGAGGTGGACCTAGACCAGAGAGCCATTTTGACAAAATTTCAGGATTTTTTGAATTATTAGAACTATTTTAATTTTTTTGGTATTTATTAAACATAAAATATTTTAAATGGGAAAAATTAAGTCTTATATTTTTAAAAAATCTCCTTGAGGTCAGAGAACCCAGAGAAGTAAATTTTATATTTTTTCTGGTTTTTCTTTGATTTATTGAAATTATTTTAGTGGAAATTCATTTTCTTAGCCTTTTAAAAATTATTTTAGGCTTTAAAATACAATATCTTTATTTAGAAAATCAGGAAAAATATTCCAATTATTTTTAAGTGCTTTGAAAACAATTTAGAACATTTCCATGAATTTTATTATTTTTGTAATTTTTATGAATTTTTAATTATTTAAATATTTAAAATAGGCTTAAAAATGATGTTTTTATTTTAAATAACATTTTTTTTTATAAAATTCCCCTGGTCACAGAGAACTCAAAAAACAAGTTTTCATAATTTTTTGAGTTATATTTTGAACATTAAAAATCATTTTAGTGCCAAAAAGGATATTTAACTTGAAAAATTAATTTAGGCCATCAAATGGACTTAAAATGTTTTGAAATTTTTATGGGGAGTTATTTGGATCTTAGACAACAACAGAGATAAAAAATCAAGCCATTTTAATGTTTGTGTTTTCCAAAATTAATTACCTTAGTGTTTTAGGGTTTATGTAGATTATGTGCATTTTAAATGACTCGACTCATGAGCAATTTCTCTAAGGGTTCTCTCGTCATAGTAAACCTTCCAAAATTTTCTTGGATTTTTCTAAATAACATGCTGATTATTATGATAAATTTAAGCAAATAATGTGCATAAAATTAAAAAATATGGATCTTTGTCTAGGGGTCTCCTCTGACTTTTGAAAAATCAGGGAATGTTCCCCTTGATAGAGGCTACAACATGCCAAAAATTGAAGCCATGGTGAAATACCTATATGCAAGAAGAGTCAAAAGACTCAGGACAGTGTTTAATTAATTTAAAATAAAATATGCATCAAATGGACTTCAAACTATTTCCACACTGTTCTACTTCTCTTCACTGAGCAAGAGGGTGTTTTTATTTTATTTTTGTAATTTTTCTACACCAAGATATGAATTTTTAAAATTAGGGGTCATTTTATGATTTTTTAAATCCCTATTGATCTATTTAAACACGCGGTGCTGACTGGATCCTAGGCAGCTTCAAAGCTCCATGTGGCATGCTCCTATTTGACGGCGTCATCCATGCTAGCAGCCACACATCTTGCAGTTCATGTAAAGAAGCGCTGTCCGGTTTCATCTTCACCGTTCATCCGATACACGCTCTACCGAGCGGCGCTCCGTCATCGTCTCCAATGGCCTAGCCTGAGAACCGTCCATCTTCAAGGCTTGATATCTCCCTCATTTCTCAACCAAATTGAATGAATTTTTTTTAAAGGCTCTTCTAGACTAGAGGAACATATTTATATGGTTAAAATTCCATGAAATTAAGCCCAAGAAAATGGAGAATCAAAAGAGGCTCGGGATGATGAGGAGTTCAATACCTTTGCTCTGAGAAGAGGAGCTTCAATCAGAAATGTTTGGCACGTTTGTTGCATTCCAAGGAGGCTAGGATTGAGCCTCTGGTTGTGGTGAAATGTCTAGACCCAAATTCGACCAAGGTCAATTTCAGGTGTTATCAAAGTTTATACTTGGGGCTCTGTGGAAGGGGAATTTGATTAGGCTTTTTTCTTATTTCAGTGTTGTGAAGGTGTGGGTAAGTTTAATTTTAGTTTGGTAGATTTTGGAGGTGTTTTGAGCTTTGTGCTGGTTTTAGACACAAGTTTGAGCTCAAAATTGAGCTTCCACAGTGGAAATTAGTGGGGGAAGATGGTTGGATTGCCATGGGCTCAAAGAAGCTCTGTGAGTGATTTGGAAAGCTCTCTTTGAATAAATTTCAGCACCACCTCCATGTTCGTGGAGGTGAGCTCTTATAAAAATGGCTAAGGGGTGGCTGTCATGGCCAATTGGGGGGGGGAATGTGGGGCTTAGGGGGAGGGCGGCTCTAACATCTCATTTGGGTGAGGTGGCCTCTAGGTTTAAATTGGGTGATGTTTAAGAGGGGCTGACCCTCAATTTTAGCTTCTCCGGTGACTAGGCCGGCCTGCCATGACAGGGGGAGGTGGCTAGGAGCTCAGGGAACCCAGGGGAATCTGCACAGTAATTTAATGGGTTGAGGTTTAGTTTTTGGCAAAAAGATCTTAAGCCTAAGCAAATATGGAAATCAAATCCATTAATTTTGGAGATCATTTGTCCATTGTTCACTTATCTTGGGTTAGGTGAGTTTTAGCTCAATCTTAGGATCCAACTAAGGGTTGTGGAGTCATTAATTTGATGGTTTTGGGGTGGTTAGGCTACATTTAGTGCATGGGTCCAAGTGGGTGCAAATGACCAAAAATTTGGTTTGGGTTAGGCTAGCCATGTACTTGAGCCCAATTGATTAATGCACTTGATGTAGATGATTGTAATGAACATTTTTGGTGAAGGATTGAAGGGATTTTGAGTTCAATTGAAGGGTCAATTTGAAGTAATTTGAATATTGGTCATTTTGGGCATGTTGGGCTAAACTTGGGTCTAGATTGGGCTAGATTGGGCTAGCCTTGGTCTAAGTCCAAATGGATTATTGTGAATGGTCAATAGGAACCTAATGAATAGTTTTCAACATGAATTGGGAGCCAATTTTGGGATTAAGGCAATCAATTTGGTGAAATTTGGGGACAGCCAATTTGGGGGTAATTTGGGGATTTTGGACTTAAGTTGAAATTAAATTAAATTGAGACTTCACCAAGGCCAATTGATGGTCAATTTTGATATGTAGGAATGTTATAAAGAGTTTTGAACATAAACCATGGCCAATTTAGGGGGCTATGGATTCAATTTGGTGAGATTATGTTATGTGCCCAAAATTGGGGGTTTGACCTATATCAAAATTGAGCTCAAAGAACGGGTCAATTGAGCTTGAATTTGGTTTATTTTGATCACATTGAGGGTAAATTTGAGTTTGGTATTGAAATTAGAGGATATTGGGATCAAATTGATGGACATTTAAGTTGAATTTGAGAAAATTTGGGCCTTTAAAGGCTATTTGTGGATTTTGAACAAAGATGGTTAAATTGGCCAAATTTGGTCATGTGGTAGTTAAGAAAAATGAAGTTGGAAATATTTGGAATATTTTGAGAATTTTTGGAATTCTTTAGAATTTTTGGAATTTTGGGCTAAGGAGGGAATTTGGTAATATGGCAATTTTTTAGTGATTTTGGGTAATTTGGGTGTTTTCAAAAGGTTTAAAATAACTTTTGAGCAAATTTGGGTATTTTGGGTAAATTTGGGAATTTTGGCCAAATTTAGGGTTTCAAGGGTACTTAGTAATTTGGGTAGGTTTAGGGGCAAAAGGCTAAGTTGGGCATTTTGGTAGAGTTGGGGTGCCAACCACCATAAAGTAAGCCATGGACCAATGGAAACCTCATTTGGGTCCAAAATGTACTGGTCTTAGCTAAACCCTAGCCTAGGGCCAGTGGGTTTAGAGGACCATCTACATGGGTATCCCAAAAGATTAAGGGATCAGAGTCAAGAAAATTTTAGGTTTAGGGTAGTGAGTTATTGTGAGTGAAGTGAGTGTCTTAGCTCTAGAGCAACACCCAAAGTCAACCCTAAGGTCAAATAGCCTTATAGGAACTCTGCTTGAGCTTCCCCATATTGACCCCTTCTACTCAATGCTAGAGGTTAGGACCAATATGTGGAACCTCAAGTTGAGTAAAGAAGAGTTTAGAATTTCTATTGGTGAGGGTTCCTTATCTAGTTTTCTAGGAATAGCCAACAGGAAATTCCTATGGCTAGACCCTAGGCTTCTAAAGAGGAAAATTAGACCTCAACCAAAAATGAGGTCAACAAAAGGATTGTAAGGAGATCGCTTTTATTATACACGGAGAGTTTGATTTCTATCTGAGATAAGTATTTTCCTTGTATTTTGATTTGAATTTAGTAATTTGTTTGTATGTTTTCAAAGTCTTGTTCAATGAAAAGTTCTTGTCATTTCATTAATTAGTATGTAAACTTGACTCTACACGGAGAGTTTGATTTCTATCAGTAATTAATTTAGTAATTCGTGAGTAGTTTTCTTTACTCTTCCCTCTTGTAATGAATTAGTATGCATGTGTAGGATATAGAATCGAGTAGAGTGAGAATAAATTGTGATGATTTTACTTTGTTTTTCATTAATATGTAAACTTGATCAACTTGCATGTTAAAATCATTTGTGAGAAAATGTAAGATCCAAGATGATATTGTGTCAATCAACTGTGGTAGAATCACATGAGATTGTATGGATGAGAATGTACTCTATATAGTTAAGTGCAAATAAATAGAGAAATAATCTTTAAAGGGTTTAGAATTAGATGAATTTAGAGTGACAAGCTAAAGCCCCTAATTTAGTCTATTATTTTAGGTTTTGATGCGAGATGTTAG
Organism: Phalaenopsis equestris; assembly: GCF_001263595.1. Taxonomy (NCBI): domain Eukaryota; kingdom Viridiplantae; phylum Streptophyta; class Magnoliopsida; order Asparagales; family Orchidaceae; genus Phalaenopsis; species Phalaenopsis equestris. The sequence goes on from NW_018223164.1 coordinate 43,735, forward strand.
CCTCCAGGTGGAGGGATAAGAGAGAACTCTAGAGTGAGAGCTAGTATCTTCCATGCCTAGCCCGTCTTCAAAACTATTCAAACTTTAGATTAACAAATGTTCTTTATAACATCTCTAGTAAGGGTAAAGAATATAATTGCTCATATTTGTCACAATCTCTCTCACAATCTCTTTCACTAGTTGTTTTACTTTTACACATGTCACAAATGTCATTTCATGAGGGAGAGTACTTTTAATATATTAAACCCCACTTTCTAATTTTCACTATGTATTTTAGTTTAGGAGTAGTGGTATTGAAGTGATAATTGTAGGATATAATCAGAACCAAACTTTTATCGACCCTCCAAGCTAGGGCGTGTTATTCTAAACTAGAATTTCCTTGAAAGTCACCGTGATTAACCTCGATCTCCGTGGGATCGATATTCGGGGCTTAATCAGATAGCCCTATATTACTTGATAACAATATGTATACTTGCGTAGAATCCCTAGAAATATAATTTGGATCAAGTTTTTGGTTTCATTACCGGGAATTAAAATCTTCAAGTAGTGGTGAAATATTCTCAAAAGAAGTTTTTAGACATATAAAAAAGAATTTTGGGATCAACTACCAAGAAGGGTTGTTCAGTCAGCAAATTACTTAAAAGAGTTGGTTGTGCAGTATCCCCTCACATGAAGAAAGAGATTATAAGAGATGTCAAATCTACCAGATGATCTCAAAGATCATTTGAAACTTAGCCTGCTCTCATTCCTGTCAGGTTTTGCTTGGAAAGCAAAGTTGATACTACCATCATCACCACTGATTCTATCGTCGCTGCTCCAGAACCTGCAGGCCATCGACCGTTAAGTCTCATTTGAGTCCTAGATTTCTACTAGTTACCAATCATAAATTTGTTTTTGGAGTTTCGTAGGAAAAGATAAAGAAGTTACCCGGTACTGTATCTGGCCCGCACCATGGGGAGCATACCTCTCTCTGACATGTTGAAGCCTCTGTTGAGACACCCCATCTCAAGACATCACCATCGGAAAAAAAGGTATGGGTACCTAGTTGTCGTACCAGTACAATTCAGTGAGCCCATAGAGCAGAATCATGGAATGAAGCAAGGGTCTGAAGTATCTAACATCATCACAGTAATTGCTACCAAGTTGGATGAGCAGGTGGAGGATGTTCAGCAGAGTCCCCCAGAACTCAAGATGACACGAGAATCAATAATTGATGAAAGATTGACAATCTGAGAGTCGAGATTTCTAAGTTAGCTCAAGGACATGGGATTTCTGTTGATGATGATGATGATAATTTTGATTTTAACGACTATCTCGATGAAAATTTCATGTATATTCATGTCATCGAAACTAGAGCTGCTGCATCTGCTCGTGACACCCAACCTCTCGTTGAAGGGAACACCGTAGATGATATGTGCAGGGTTTTTCTACTATGGAATGAGAAAATCAACCAAATGGAGAAAAAAATGGAATAAATGGCCACTACCATGGCTACAGTTCAAGGACAGTCTCAATCACAACAATTAGCTTCTCCAGAAGTTAACCAGCTAGGAATTCTACATATCACCGATGAAAGGAGGGATGTTGCCTCAGCTAATAGGGATGATAAAAAAAAGAATGAGTCTCTCTAAACTTTCATTCAATAAAAGGAATTTAAACAAATGGTAGAACAAGTTTGGGATGCTTTCGTACAATCTAAGGTTAGTGCATTGAATTTAAAGGGTAGACCCTACCTAGAGGATTTCAATGTTGTACCCTACCCTAAGGGTTTTGTGTCGCCAAACCTTAAGATATTTGATGGAACTGGAAATCCCATATAGCATATAGCACATTTTCGAGCCTATTGTGGCATTACTGGAGGTAATTAATCCTTGTTTTATGTCAGTTCGTCAGCAGCTTATCAATGATAGCATTTGATTGATATGTCAAGTTGCCCAACAGATCGATGAAGACATTCTCCGAGTTAGAACAATTGTTTGTAATGTGATTTTCTGGAGCACAACATCATGTTTCAATTAGAAATCTCGTGATAGAATGGTAAAAGCCTAATGAGACTTTAGTTCATCATATCTTGAGGTGGAGAAAACTTAGCATGAAATGTGAACCTCAGTTATTGGAACATCATGTAGTTGATATTCTATTGAAAAGCTTACATGGGCCAATAGCTTTCATGCTTAAGGGACTAACCATCAAGTTCTTTGAGAAGCTACTCAACAAAGCTAACAATCAGCAAAAAGAAGTCAAGCATATGGATTCTCATGAAAAGGCCGAGAAGACCAGGATAGTCAGGATATTTGAGAAGAAGTCCAGAAAGGTAGCAACAACATATAAGAGAAGGAGCCAATGAAGATTCAGACCGAGTATTCTCATCAGAATTCACAATTGTCATCAAAACATAGCCAACAACAACATACACAATAGTATGGTCAGCCTAGCCAGCAGTCACACCATGGAGGATCATACCGAACAGAGAATAAGAGGGGTCCGACCCTTTCGAAATGAAAGATGGTGGTATATTCTTTCAAAGACGAAGTTGTACCAAAAATGTATAGAAGTCTAATGAAGAATCCTTAGTTTAGATTGCTAGATCCAAGGAAACTTGAGGAAGTCGACCAGAAAGATTAACCCAATTATTGTCAATACCACATATTGCATGGACATACTACAGAGGAATGTTTTGTCTTCAAGGATTGACTCGAGAAAAATCTTAAGGAAGGGAATATAAAAATTCTGAAGAAAGAATATTTAAAAGAAACTGAATAAGGTTCTGTAAATACAATTTTGACCTAGCCAATCACTATAATAGATCTATATTCATAAAAGGATTAATGGAGTACATTTTGGAGCAAATCATCTAAGAAGAAATTGGATTAGATTTAGACTGCTTCAGCTCAGGCAGCACTTAAGAGTTTACAGCCTGCTCAGCCCAAGATGGAGGTTTTGCCAGAGAAATTGCTGCAAATGGAAGAAAAAGAGAAGAATGATGTCATGAAGAACGATGACGCGGGGGTTTGGATAGAGGCTGCATCTGTTAGATTGGTTGTCTCGAATTTGGGGGAGAAATCCTCAAACCTCTGACCATGTATGATTATCTTTTTGCCCCACTGGGTATTATGAGTATAATGATTATGCTTTGGGCTACGTTTTAACTGTTTATAGTGATAACAAAACTGAATTTGCTCAATCTAACTTCGATCTCGATTCCCAAACCGATCCTCAAATCGCACTTAAGTCATATGAACCCGTTAACGAGAATGAAGGAGATATCGACAACATCGGTTACAATAGTGCAGGGAGTGAGGAACCTGGCCTCGAGTTCCACGGTGCACCAATTGCTATCAACTTTGATCTCTTCGATGAAGAAGAAGACACACAAGAAATTTTACCTACAACATCTCATGAAGAAAAAATAATTGAAATAAACCTAAGGTGTGGAAAGGTATTACCCCCGAGAATAGCTCTAATGGATAAAGAAAAGAAAATAGTCACTCAAGAAGAGCTACCTCAACCTCCGCCAGTAGAAGAACCACGTAACCAAGTAAAGATTGGAGGATTATATAAAGTGGATTATACGTGTTATCTTATCTTAGGAGGTTGTCTTCCAATCTAAGAATTTATGACGCTCTAATCCTGTCAAAGAAGATGAGAGAGTCTCTGGTTACGGCCTTGCCTGACCAAGAGATTTGCATAGCTCAGTTGGCCAACACATGCTGGGACGAAGTTTGTTCGTTAATAGAACAACCTGGGATAACCTTCACAAATGAAGGCCATAACCAACCACTCTACATCTTTGTTAACATCGATAGATTTGTGTTATCTAGAAGTTTGGTAGATTCTGGAGCATCACTCAACTTAATGAGTCTACAGACACTAGCATATTTAGACATTGAAGCTTAAGAGCTTAAAGCCGATAAAATGATGTTAAGGGGATTCAACCGAAAGAGAGAAAGAGCACTTGGATCAATTACACTGCTTATAAAAATTAGAGAATTAGTAACAACTGTTAAATTTTATATCATCGACAATGAGACCTCTTTCAATGCTCTACTTGGTTGACCGTGGATTTACGAACACAGCATTGTTCTGTCATCCCTACACTAATGTATTAAGTATTACAAAGAGAGGAAAGCACATTACATCAAGGGAGATTTACAACCATTTTCAGTTCATGAAGTTAGCATTCATGAAGATGCCGCCTACTATGTGCCCTAAAGAAAACTTTCTTCTCTCATGAAGTTGTGACAAATAAAAGCTAAAATTCAATAGGAGTAGAAGGACAAAGCCATTCAGCTCGCCTTCAGTAATATTACACTACTCTTTTGCAATGAGTTAGTGGGGTTTCTTTAAGTTCGCGCACCCGAGGTCGAGGTCGGGGGTGTGGACGAGCGATAACCAACACGATTGATGAATGGACTAGGCCGGCCATTGATACACCAAAAATATATGCATTTTTAGACACATATTTTATACTCATTTTTTGGTGATATTGCACTTTAATGGAAGGTATTTTTATGTGTAGATTGTTGAATTTTAGGACTTGAAGAAAAAAGGATGAAATTTGGAGCAAAAATGAAGAAGTTGAAAATTTATTCAGCGCCAACGGCGCAATTTGACAGAGAGCGACAATTATTAAAATGAACATTGGTGCCGACGGCGCTTATGGCAGTTCAACCCTATTTCTAGAAGATTCAATGAATCAAGATGCTTTTTGAAGTATTTTTGGATGCACCTATTGGATAACCGACTCTAGGCTCTATTTGGGGCAGAAATTCATCAGAAAAAACTCTCTTGGTCATTATTCGCCCCATCTTCATTCCTCTTCTTCCCTCCTTGCTCATTTTGGCACAACTCGCCTCCACAAACATTTTCCATTTTCATTCCACCACCATTTAGGAGTCTATTAGTGATTTTTCTTTAAGAGTTTAAATTATTTGTGGTGAGATTAAGTGTGAATTCTTCTCTAAGAGTATTGGAGAAGGAGAAAAGTGAGAGATTTCTTCTTCCTACAATTCCTAGAAGAAGCTACAAGGGATTTCCTTTGAGAAAGAGTTTCAAATAAGTGTTGTTTGTTTATTAGTATTGTATGAAATTTCTTTTATATATGAAATGTGTGTCTTGTTGTATCTTTCTCATGAAGTCTGAGTAGTTTGTGAGATATGGTAAAATGAAGAGACAATATGGATGTGCTAATATTAAAATATAAAATAAATTGTGATGATTTTTCAAATTTGAACTTAATTTACTTCTCGATCTGGTTAGTTGATCTGTTAAAATGTGTTCTGAAACATATGATATGGGAAATGGAGTATGAGTTCTACAACAGAGTGAGGATCACATTTGATTCCATGTAGGAAAATTTTGTTCATAGAATTAAGAGCAAATAAATAGGGAAATATACTTTGTTGCGTGTAGAAATGAAGAATCTTCATTGGGTGAAGATGAAGAATCTTTAGGGTAACATACTAAAATCCCCAATTTTGTCTTAGTGTTTAAAAACTAAAGCGAGAGTTAGCCTTCAAGTGAAGGGAAGTAGGAGCTCTAGAGTGGGAGCCGGTATCCTCCTAGCCTAGGCACAGATTTAAGGATTAAACCTAAGATTAACCAATGATTTTCTATGCACTATATCAGGGTAGAAAATTAAAATTGCTCCTAGACTCTATAACGATCATGATTGGCACAATACATTTTAGAACCATTTGTCTCATCTCATTTTACCAAAACCTCATTATAGTGAGAAAAATGCTTTTTCATATATGAAATGTTCATCACATAAATGTAGTATAATAGTTTAGTAGTTACTGTATAAACTTTGTATTTCAATTTTTTTATTAGTTAAATAATTTAGTTCTAATAATATCTCAATATTCTAAATTAGTGACAGTAATTTTATTTTAACTTTCTGTGAATTTTCTACTAAATTTATTATTTCAAATTTAAACCTTCCCCGTGGGATCAATATTTGGGGCTGAAATAGGAAGCCTTTTATTACTTGATAACAATACGTATACTTACGTATAAATTAGTGACAGTAATTTTATTTTAACTTTCTGTGAATTTTCTACTAAATTTATTATTTCAAATTTAAACCTTCCCCGTGGGATCAATATTTGGGGCTGAAATAGGAAGCCTTTTATTACTTGATAACAATACGTATACTTACGTAGACTCTCAACATTAATTATTTAAATTTCTTATTCATAACATATTGCATCAAGCTTTTGGCACCGTTGCATGGCGGAGTCAGCTATATAATTTTGACACAACTATATACTCGGGATCATGATTTTGGCACCATTGTTAGGAAAGGTAATGGTAAATTAAATAGATTTGATAAATTAGGAAATTTTGAGATAATATAACTATAAAAAAATTTAAAAAAAATCAAAAATCCAAAAAGAGATATATTTTTAAGAGTTGTTTTGAAGAAAAATTTATTTGCTTATTATATTTGTTTATGCGAAATCATGGATCTAAAGGTTTAGTGCCTTACGATTCAGAATTAGAGTGTACTATTTGGAAAAATTTTAAAAAAACTAATGGAAATTAAAAATATTAAAAAAATGGCGAATAACTTAAATAATCAAATAAACAAAAACCGACAAAGAGCTTTAAAGGATTATGCTAATCCAACAACTGATGAACTTCACTTGACTATTCAAAATCCTGATGTTGCTGCTAATTCATTTGAGCTTAAACCTGCTATTATCCAACTGGTACAAAATAATCAGTTTGGAGGAACACCTACTGAAGATCCAAACTTACATCTTGCTAGTTTTCTCAAAATTTGTGCTACTTTTAAATATTATGGAGAGTCTAATGATGTTGTTTGGCTTAGACTTTTTCCTTTTTCATTAAAGGATAAAAATAAGGCTTGGTTAAATTCATTAGCACTTGGGTCTATTAGTACTTGGGGATAACTATCAAAAAAATTCATAGCTACATATTTTCCACCATAAAAAACTACTAAACTTAGAAATGATATTATACCTTTTTGTCAGTTTGAAGGGGAATCGATATATGAAGCTTGGGAAAGATTTAAGGATCTTCTTAGAAAATGTCCACACCATGCTCTACCAAATTGGTTAATAATTCAAACATTTTATAATGGATTAGTAGGATCACTTAGATCTGTTATAGATGTTGTTGCGGGTGGATCACTAATGTCAAAACCATTTGATGAAGCAAATTCTTTAATTGAAGAAATAGCTACTAACAATTTTTAATGGCCCTCTGAAAGGGTAAATCCTAAGAGAGTAGCTAGTTTTCAGGATTCTGATGCAATGTCTGTTTTAGCATCTCAAGTTGCTGTTATTTCAAAAAAGATTAATCAAATAAGAGTGAACTATTCTCAAATACCCATAATATTAGAGGAAAATTCACTAGGATAGATCATTGATACTCAAAACTTTAAATGCAATAAATAATCAAAATAAAAATCTCTATTCTAACTTTTATAATCCTGGATGGAAAAATCACCCTAATTTTTGTTGGAATAATTATAAAAATTCAATAAATCCCTCTAGAAATTTTAACAACCAAAGAAATCCTAGTTATTCACTTTATTATCCTTCTAGATTTAGCTCTAATCCTAAACCACAAGTTAAGGAAAATAAGTTGATGATGGAAGAAGTAATGTTAAACATGGGAAATCAAATACAAAATCAAGGGGCTACTATTAGAAATATTAAAAATCAATTAGGACATATTGTTACTGCACTAAGTAACAGACCTTCTTCCGAGTACAGTGGAAGGTAATCCAAAAGATCAAAATAAGGAGCAAATGAAAGCTATTTAATTACAAAGGAGAAAAGAGTTGAAACAAGGATCCAAAGTTGAAACAAGGATCCAAAGAGATAGTGAAGTTGATGAAGAGAAGGAAGAAATGGAAAGTAACAAAAATGAAAATGTACAAACATAAGGTCCTTTAGAAAAACATTACCTCTGTTTCCTAAAAGATTGAAGCAGAAGAACAAAGATAAACAATTTACAAAATTTTTGGAAATCCATAAGAAGTTAACGAATAAAATTTGTTTTGTTGAAGCTTTAAAACAGTAGCCATGTTATGCAAAATTTATGAAGGATATACTAAACAAGAAAAGGAAGTTTACAGATCATGAGACAGTTGCACTCAGTGAAGATTGTAGTGCTATTATTAAAAAAAAAACATCCTGAAAAATTAAAAGATTCTAGTATTTTTACTATACCTTGTGCTATTGGTGAAAAGTTTTTTGGAAAAGCTTTATGTGATTTAGGAGCGAGTATCAATCTTATGCCTTTATCGATCTTTAAACGTATAAATTTAGAGAGATTTCCCGTACTACTGTAACTTTTCAGTTAGTTGATCGATCAATAACTTATCAAAAAGGAGTTATAGAGGATGTATTAGAAAGAGTGGACAAATTTATTTTCATTGTAGACTTTATAGTATTGTATATGGAGGAAGATAAAGAAATTCCTATTATTTTGGGGAGACCATTTCTTGCAATAGGAGAGCTATGATAGATGTGCAAAAAGGAGAATTAATAATGAGAGTTAATGACTAAGAAGTAACATTTAATATTTCATAAGCTATGAAATATCCAGCAATAGAAAAATATAATGAATGTTTTAGGATGAAAGTAACAAATTATCTAAATACTAAGCAATTTAAGAATGATTTTCAAGGAAAATTAAAGCAAGGTGATTTTTTTGAAAATAAGGATGAAATAAAAGAAGATGATTTGGATTATATTGTTCTATTCAGGGCAAATTTAAAACTTTAGACTTGTTAGAAAATGAAAGGAAAAACCTTATTCCTTCAAGTATTAAACCATCTAAACTTAAACTGAAAATATTAATTGCCCATTTAAAATATGTGCTCTTAGAAGAGTCATCTACATTGCTTGTTATTGTTTTTTTAGAATTAACAGAAATTCAAGAACAAAAATTAATAGAGATGTTGAAAAGATATGAAAATGCTTTTGGATGGACTTTAGTAGATATTAAATGAATTAGTCCTTCTATTTGTATGCACAAAATTCTATTAGATTAGATGAACAATATGAACCTAAAATTGATCCTCAGAGAAGATTAAAAACAATAATAAAAGAAGTTGTTAAAAAAGAAATCTTAAAATGGTTAGATGCTGGAATTAAATATCCTATTTCAGACACGCTTTGGGTAAGTCCAATTCACTGTTTTTCGAAGAAAGGAGAAGTGACCGTTGAAGAAAATGAGAAAAAAGAATTAATACCAATAAGACAAGTTACTATTTGGCGAATTTGTATTGACTATAGAAAATTAAACATGGTCAAAAAATAAACATGGCCACCAGAAAATATCACTTTCCTTTACCTTTTCTAGACCAAATGTTAGATAGATTGGCTAGGAACAAATATTATTGCTTTTTAGATGGATATACAGGTTATCACCAAATTTCAATTGCTCAAGAGGATAAAGAGAAGACAACATTTACAAGCACATATGGAACATTTGCTTTTCATAGAATGCCTTTTGGACTATGCAATGCACCTGCAACATTTCAAAGAAGCAAGATGTCAATTTTTTGAAGATGTATGATGTCAACTTTTAGCAATTTTATTGAACATGCAATGGAAGTGTTTATGGATGGTTTTTTTGCATGTTTTTTGGTGTTTGGAACTTTATTTGAATTATGTTTAAATAATTGAGAAAAAGTTCTGGAAGTATGTGATACACCAAAAATTCATGCATTTTTAGACCCAAGTTTTATACTCATTTTTAGTGATATTGCACTTTAATGGAATGTATTTTTATGTTTTCTTGCAGGTTGTTGAATTTTAGGACTTAAAGCAAAAAGAAAGCAAAAAGGAAGCAAGAAGGATGAAATTTGGAGTAAAAATGAAGAAGTTGAAATTTGTTCAGCCCCGACTGCTCCGTTTGACAGAGAGAACGAATTAAATAGTGGGACAGTAGCGCCGACGGTGTCAATGTCGGTTCAGCCAAAATTTCTAGAAGATTCGATGAATCTGGATGCATTTTGAAGAGCTTTTGGAGGCACCTATTGGAGAACCGACTCTAGGCTTTATTTGGGGCCAAAATTGATCTGAAAAGGGACTCTTTATGACATTCCATCCCCTCCATTCAACCTTTTACACAACACATTCCTCTATTTTTCATTCCACAACCATTTACAGTCCATTGTTCTTATAATTTAAGTTTTTTAGGTGAGATTAAGTGTGAACTCTTCTCTAAAAGTGTTGGAGAAGGATAAAAGTGAGAGATTTCTTCTTCCTACATTTCTTATAAGAAGCAACAAGGGATTTGCTTTGAAAAAGAGTTTTAGATAAGTGTTCAATGTAACCCAATTTGGACAATTTGACCATTTTGACCAAAACCCCCAAATTGCCTTTAAAGGCCCAATTTCCCCAAATTTACCATAAATGTCCATCAATTTGGCCTGAATTCCCCCAATTTGAAACCCATACTCTTCATAACCATCCCACACATCAAACCCGACCTTCAATTGGCCTTGGTGAAGCCTTAATTTCATTTAATTTTTGCCTCAAATCCAAATTTCCCAAATTTCCCCCAAATTGGCCCTGCCCCCAAATTCCACCAAATTGAATTCCCTAATCCCAAAAATGACACAAAATTTATGTTGAAAACTCTTCATGATGTTCCTATAGACCATTCTCAAAAATCATTTTGGACTTAGCCCAAGCGTAGCCCAATCTAGACCCAAGTATAGCCCAACATGCCCAATTTGACCAAAATTCCAAAATCCATCAAATTGGCCATTTGAACTCAAAATCATTTCGACCCTTCACCAAAATTCTTCATTACAATCATCTAAACAATATTGATCAATTTATTGGGCTCAAAGTCATGGCTAGCCTAACCCAAACCCAACCTTTGGCCATTTAGACCCACATTGAACCCATGCACCAAAATTGATCTAACCATGGAAAATTGATGAAGGAAAGACTTCTACAGCCAACTTTTGGGTCCTAGTAACCAAGCTAGACTCACTCAATCCACCCTAGATGAGCCATTGGACCAAAGGTCCCTCTAAACCAACAGATTTGTTTCCTAAATAGCTTAAGCCAAAGTGATCTTTGCAAAAACCCATCACCAGCCAAAATTAATTGTTGTGACAGATTCCTCTAGCTCACCTGACCTCCTAGCTACCTCCCTTACTATGGCCAGCCACCTTAGTCACCGCAGGAGCCAAAAACGAGAGCCACAAGCCAAATTTCAAACCCAATTTCTCTCATCCAATGTGTCTAGCTCTGTTTGGTGTTTAACATATTGAATTCCTCCACCTAAGCTTCACATTGCACCCAAATGGAGGCCATGCCAGCCACCCCAAGCTGTTTTATTTAAACCTCACCCCCTTTGCAAAGAAAAAGAGTGCTGAAATTTTCTGAAAGAGACTCTTCCAAATTTCTCCCATAGCCTCTTTGAGACCTCCTTAGTGCAACCCAACCACCTCCTTGCCCTCATTTCCCTTGTCGGAGCTCAATTTTTGAGCTCAAATCCTTGCCATAGACAGGACATTCTCCACCCCACCTCCACAGTGCACCAAATCTCAATTAAACTCAATCTCTATTAAACTCACCCATACCTTCACCACAGTGAAAGGAGAAGAAGCCCCATCAAAGCTCCCTCACAAAGTGCCTCCACACTAGACTTTGATAAACACCCAAATTCGGCCTTGATCAAATTCATACGTCTAGACCTTTCACCATGACCAGAGGCTCAATTTCTAGCCACTTTTGACCTCCACGAACTTTTCGAGCACCTTTGATTGAAGCTTCCTTTATCAGAGAAAAGGTATTGAACTTCCCCTTTTCCTTAGCCTATTTTGATCCTCCATGTGATTAGAGTTAGTTTAATAGCATGTTTGCTGTATGGATATGTTCTTCTCACTTAGACCATTCTAAACCCGAAGTCATTTGGTTGAGAAATGAGGGAGATCTTAAGGTTTTAGGGTTAATGGTTTGGGCTCACACTAGTTGGGGACGATGACGCGGAGCCGTTGGATGGCACGTGTATCAAACGGATGGGTGAGATGAAGTCAGACAACGCTTCGATACATAAAGCGTGGGCCGAGTCAGCAGCTATGTGGATGGCTGCGTTCAACCAGAGCGTGCCACACAGGGCTTGGGAGCCGTCGTAGGTTGACGTGGCACCATGTGTTTAAGTAGGAAAATAGGGATTTAAATAATTCAGAAAATGATCCTTAACTTCAAAAACCCATATCTTGGTGTAGAAAATTTGAAAAAATAAAAGAAAAATACCCTGGTGCTCAGTGAATAGAAGAGAATAATGTGGAAATAGTTTGAATTTTATTTGATGCATATTTTTATTTCAATTAATTAAATATTATTCTAACTATTTTGATTCTCTATGCATTCAAGTATTTCACCATGGCTTGATATTTTGGCATGTTGTTGCCTCTGTCATGGGGGATATTCCCTTATTTTTCTAAAGTCAGAGGAGACACCTAACCAGATATCCATATTTTTCAAGTTTATGTCTATCATTTACATAAATTAATCATGATAATTTGCATATTACTTAGAAAAATCCAAGAAAATTTTGGTAGGTTCACTGTGACCAGAGAACCCTAAGAAAAAATTTTCATGAGCCAAGTCATTAAGAACACGCCTAAATTTCATAAAACCCTAAGATACAAAGAAAATTAATTTGGGAAAAATAAATATCTAAATGGCTTGATTTTGATTCTTCACTGTAATTTAAAGTTCAAAGGACTCCCCATAAAAATTTCAAAACATTTGGAGTCCATTTGGCAAGCTAATATGATTTTCTAAAATAAATAGCATTTTTGACACTAAAATGATTTTTAACAATAAAAATATGACTTAAAAATTATAAATATGGTGATGGGAGTTCTCTGTGATCAGAGGAATTTTCTAAAAATAAAATTGTATTTAAAATAAAATTTTCATTTTTTAAGCATATTTTGAATATTTAAATAATAAAAAATGATAAAAATAATAAAATCAATAAAATTCATGAAAATATTCTAAATTTTTTCCTAAGCACTTAAGAGCAATTGGAATATTTTTCCAAATTTTCTAAGTAAAAAAATTCAATTTTAAAACCTTAAAAAATTATTTTTAAATGCTAGAAAAGGATTTTTTAAATTTTTCAACTTAATAATTCTAATAATTTAAAGAAAAATCATAAAATGTAAAATATTTTTTATGGGTTCTTTGAACTCAGAGAAATTTAATAAAAATGAAAAACTTGATTTTTCATTTTTGAAAAATTTTATAATTAATTAATACTGTAGAAATTAAAATAATTATAATACTTTAAATAAAACTCAAATAATCATGAAATTTGGTTCAAGTGGTTCTCTGGTCTAGTTCTACCTCGAGTAAAAATTTCAAAAGATTAGACTTTTTTTTGGTCAAGTTATTGAATTTTCTTTGAAAATTCATATTTTTGCATGTAAATAATCATGTAAATTAAATTAAATTTTGAAAAATCATATTTTCACCTCTAATGTTTTAATTGACTCATGAGTGAGGTGGGATAAAAATTTCAAAGTCATTTGAAATAAATTTGATGAATTATGAAGTGATAGAGCCTTAGGGGCAATTTTGAAAATCTAGCCCTAATTAATATTTAGGCTTAATTCAAGAGGTAAGATGGGCAAACTTTGATCTCAATTAACATGTTCGGATGATTGAAACATAAGGGATTAATTGGTAGAAACCAATTTCACTTTTCTTAATTAAAGGATAAATTTTCAATTATGTAAATCATTAAAATTTCAAGATCTATTAAATTAAACGATTTTAGACTTAGGGGTATGATTTTGGATGTTAATAACTCACTAATTTAATACCTCTATCTGGTGTTCAAATGACATTCAAACCTTTTGATGATGAATCAGTATCACTTAAAATTCAATTTCTTTAAAAAATTACTAATATGTCTACCAAGGTCTTAAGGGCTTAGTAGTAACCTAGGCTAAATCAAATTTGGTTAAATGAGAACTAGAAAAGTGAATGTAACTAGAAATTAAACACCTTTAAAACACTACAAGCCCAAGTTGAAGCTGAAATTGGCTAAGTTTTTTAATAGCATTAACTTGCCCCTTTTAAAGGTCTTCACCCATATAATTCTCAAATTAAATGACAAATGATAATTACCCTACTCTTAGAGACAATTGAAACATTGATATTCACTGACCACTAGAGGTATTTACTAGATGAATTATTAAGCAATGTAATAAGTTTAAATGAGCTTGAGATTTTTCATCACGTGATGAGAGGGAAGCATGGACCTGCTTCTTTCTCCTGACCTTTTGGATACCTTGCAGGGCTACTTAACTTAGTGTCTTTTGCTTAATGAAATCATCCTGAGATGAATTAATAGGAGTTCACCAAGATATGATTTAGGATTTGGTAGATCACCAGAACCTTATTTCCCCGGTTTACATAAAATGCTTTTAACATATAAATGCTCTCACATGTTTTTTGAGTTTCATTTGAAGATGACGGGAAGACCATCCAGATAAGTTTTTATTTTACCTGCATTTCTAGTTTCTCGTACTTTACTTTTTTATATGTTACTGTACTTCCTCTCCTGCATGTATGAATAAGAAAGAAACACAAATCTGCATGTGTCACCCTGCATGAAAACTAAACTGCTAGGATAGCCGCAAAACCAAAATCAAAACTAAAATCAACAAAGATAAAATTCACCGCCACAATATTCAAAGTATATTACAACTCAAAATTTAATCACAAACATCACAAAATAACAATTGCAACTACATTAAGACGTCTCTATTGGATGATCGGAAATCTCTCGGAGGAAGTAACCTACGATTGCTAACAAGGCTTCCCACGGTCTAAATGAAAGTATGGAACTCATTAAGTTGAGTTTAGTAAATTCATTTGAACTAAGCGAATCTAATAGAAAATAGTGGTACCGGAATGAGGGAACCGTAGGATCCTAACTTGTGTCGCTCTAACCAACTTTAATATGCCCCATAACATTTAAAGAACTACAACCATAGGAACATCTGATTTGACATCATAACTTGACACACTAGAAGAATTAAATTCATCACAGCAAGGAGCTTGGAGCTAGCATGGTGGGCAGCACGACCATCTTCAACAGTAAAACACGTCTACATCAGTTAAACCAATTTCCTTTCTTAGAATTAAACAACCAATCCATAGGACTTTGGGGCAGTTTGCTTGTAATGTAAACCCTCACTTTATCATTAGGCCTTTGTATAGCTCTGTTCTACAGTATAATCCCTAACTCGTCTTAGGATTCTGAGATTTTCATTTGTAATGACCTGAATCCTTACATCTTTCAGGATATTTGTGTGGTCATTTCACACAAATGTAAGTCCTAAAAAGTAAAATTGGCAGGATGAAACACCTAAATAATTTCTCCTCAAAATTGAAGCCAAACAATAGGATAGACAGGGAAGTCACCGAGGTTCTTCTCCAGATCTATAAAATCCTCTAGTTCTTCCTCCTTTGGATTCTACAATAAAATGTTCCAAATTTGATATATTCCCATTTCATGCCTCTTTGTCCAATTTCGTTGAAAAGTCCTATCCTTTTTAACTCCTTGAAGATGATATTCCCTGATTTTTATCGAGAGTTTTCTTAGGTGACTTCGGTTATCTAAGATATAATTAACTATAAGGGATTTCCCTTATAGGATGCTTGTCCAAACCCAGCTTGAAATAAACCCTATTTAATTATTCATATTAAATAGGGGAAACTGTCGGCAAATAAAACAGTTTCGCAAACCAAATGGATGTCATATATTTCTTAGTTTATTTGATCAAACCTCACCCTCAAGTCTTATGTTTATCCTTCAGAATAGATGCAGGGTTTGAGGTATAGTGGTCTTTCATTTAAAATATCAAAAATATGGGGTTAGTTTAATTTCATATTTTTCTAAAACTAAATATATATTCAAATCAGGCAAAGGAATTTCGATTCTGGCGACCGACAGCTTCCAACGGGCAACTCCTCTAACCAAAATAGTGCCGACAGCTTCTGGCGGCTCTGCTAGGGAGAAGCTTTTCTCTTCATTTAAAACAGGAAATATTATCTTTATACATCGGTAATGTGTTCAAGTCCCTGATGGACCAAGTTACCCTTCTTTTATGACATGCTCCACCCATTTCTTTCTTGGGTAAGTACGGTCAACTCCTTTGGACTTCAGGACCGTTTGTTCAATCACCTTTGGACAGAGAGGTTCAGATGGTCATTAAGGTCTTTTTTAATCTTGATGTGTGGTTGAACCCCAATAGGTGTGTTGATGGACTAGTTCCACCTAGGCATTGTGCGTTGATAATTTGGTGTCGCACTGGGTCCTAAACACTACACGTCTCCTTTTTTAGTTCGAATTCTGTCATGCTGCATGCGCTTTAAAATTTCCTTTTATTAATCAAATATTTTTACTTTTAAACTAATTTTACTAAAATTTTAAAATCCCCACAAAATAAATAAAAAAACATACCTGGTCTACAGATCGACCTCTGTTAATTTTTAGTGCTTGCACTAAGATTTCGAAGTTTTGGCCAAATAGCTAACCATAGAGCTTTCTCTTTTTAAAGCTGCCGCAATGGCGTGCTCAACGCTAACATTTTCCTACGATCTACTGACGAGCCGCAATGCCTACAATGTTGTTCCCACCATAAAGTTTGGAGCCAAATTTGAAGATCTCGCGGTCATCCTCGAGAAAGCTCCGTTCTTCGTGATGAAAGTCACCGCTCTAGAAGTCCAGGTGTCGTCTGCTCAATTCAACTTAAACTGCCTTCAGGACTTTCCTTCTTATGAGAAGTCAAGAACACTGCCATCACGACACCTATCAAGCCTGTTGTTCCCGCTATTGCTAAGGGAAAAGAAGTTATGATCTTTGAAGTCCCGATTGATGGGTTGGTCGTCCCGCCATAAGTGTTTGAAATCATAGAAAGTTCGAGAACTGCCCCGTTAACCCGAACCCAAATGAGAAATCCCAACAGGAAGGTTCAGCAAGCTACTAAAGCCTCGATTCCTAAAAAGGTACCTACTGTTCATGAAGATCCTCACCAGAATGAGTCAGGATTACGGGAGATTTATCCACTTCTACGAGGAAGTAGATTCCGCCTTTTAATGGATACCAATCGGTATGAGAGTATCTAGAAGATTGCCGCAACTTTACCGTCACTTAATGGACATAGTGTGGAGAGGAAGAAGCCTGCTCCGATCACCCGAGGCAGTTCAGATTTTCAGAGGCTAGATCAGAGGCTAGCCGCCAAGGAAGGTTGTTCAATTAGTTAACTACTTAAATGAGTGGGACATGCAGTATCCCCTCACATGAAGAAAGAAATCCTGAAGGATGTTAGATCTGTCAGACGCTCCTATAAGTCAAATGAAACTTTAACTGCTCCCTTTCTTGTATGGTTTCATTTGGGGAGCAGAGTTGATAACGCTATTGTCACCATCGATTCTACCGTCATTAGGTTCACAGGTCGTCAGCCGGTTAAGTCACATCTGGGTCCAAGAATTCTTACGATCACCCACTACAATGATGTTCATAAAGTCCTAAAGGAAAAGATGAAGAAGTTACCCAGTGCCGTATCTGGTCTACACCATGGAGAACATACTTTTTCATTGACATACCGATATTCCTACCGAGACACTTTGTCTCAAGACATCACTATCAAAGAAAAAGGTGTGGATACCTAAGGTCGTTGTACTGATACAGTCCAGTAAGCTCGCAGGACGAGATTACGGAATGAAGCAAGGGTCAAAAATATCTAATGTCGTCGCAGTAGTTGCCAGCGAGATGGAAGAACAAGTGGATGAGGTCCAACAGGGTCCTCCGGATCTTAAGACAATCCAAGAATCAATAGCCGAAGAAAAGGTCAAAATGCTCAGGATCGAGATTTTTGAGTTGGCTCGGAAATAGGAAGTTTCCATGGACGATGATGAAGATTTTGACTTCAACGATTACCTCAAAGAAGATTTCATGGATGTTCATGTCATTAAAAGCAGAGCCCCTACATTTGTGTGCGAGGCTCAACCTCTCATTGAAGAGAACGCTGTAGATAAGTTGCGTAGGGCTATCCTCCTAAGGGATGAACAAGCCAGCCAACTGGAAAAAAGGTTAGAAGAGATGGTCGCAGCCATGACTGCCATTGCCACAATTCAAGGACAATCTTAAGTACCATAGTTAGCCTCTTCAGAGGTCAACCAGCCAGAGATTATACATATCACAGATGAAAGAAGGGAAGTTGCTTCAACAAATAGGGATGAGCAACCTAAGAAGGATTCTCCATAAAGCACCATACCAAAGAAGGAATTTAAGCAAATGGTCGAGCAAGTTCAGGAGGCCTTAACCCAATCTAAGGGTGGTGCATTGATTTTAAAAGGTAAAACTTACCAGGAAGAATTCGATGTTGTAACCTTTTCTAAGGCTTTTGTGTCCCCAAACTTTAAGATTTTTGATAGGACTGGAAATCCCAGACAGCACATAGCACATTTTCGAGCCAGTTGTGGCAACACAAGAGGTAACGAAACCTTACTCTTCCAAAAGTTTTTTAGCAGCTTGTCAGGGATTGCTTTCTATTAGTATGTTGATTTGCCCAATGAATCAGTTAAAACATTCACGGAGCTGGAACAATTATTTGTGAAAAGATTTGTCGGAGCGCAACATCATGTGTCTATTGGAGATCTCATGATGGAAAAGCAAAAGCCCAACGAGACTTTAGTGGACTACATCTTGAGGTGGAGAAACCTTAGCATGAATAGTGAACCTCAGCTATAAGAACATCACGCGATTGAGATCTTACTAAAAACCATCCATGGGATAGTAGCTTTCAAGCTTAAGGTACTCATCATTAAATCCTTCGAGAAGCTACTCAGTAAAGCCAGCAGTCTTCAAGAAGAAATTAAACATATGGATTCTCTTGAAAAATCTAAGGAAACCAGAATATTTGAAAGAAGTCTGGAACAGTGGCAACTATTGATAAAGGAAAACAACCAATGAAGATACATGCAAAAAATCCTCGGCAATCGTCATCATAACACACTCAACAACAAACACAACAGTATGACCAGTCTAGCCAGCAACTATCTCAGGGAGGATCATACTAACCAGGGAATAAGAAAATGATCTATGCAGAATGTAGGAAACTGGTATATTCCTTCAAAGATGAAGTCGTACCAAAAATGTTCAGAATTCTGATGAAGAGGCCTGAATTCTGATTACCAGATCAAGAGGTCGACAAGAATGATAAACCAAATTATTTCCCATATCACAGATTACTTGGGCACACTATAGAAGATTGTTTCATCTTCAAAGATAGGCTCGAGAGAAACCTTAAAAAAGGGAATATAACGATCCTGAAAGAATACTTAAAAGAACCTAAAAAAGGTTCCATAAATATGATTTTGGTTGAGCCAATCTCTCTGATTGACTCGTATACTGGAAAAGACGGATGGAGTACAGTCTGGAGCAAATCATCCAAGAAAATATTGAACCGGATTCAGAGCACTTCAAAATAAGCCTCTGTTCAGAGTCTTCATCTTGCCAAGCCCGAGATGAAGATTTCACCAGGCGATCCGTCATAATCAAAGACAATGAAGAAGAAGAATACCGCCATGAAGACTGATAGAACAGGGGGTAGGATAGGGTCTGCCTTTACTAGATTGTTTGTCTCGAATTCGGGGAATAAAATCCTCGAACCTCTGACTTTGTATGATTATCTTTTTACCCCCTGGGGTTCTTATGAATATAATGATTATGATTTCGGCTACATTTTAACTATTTCTGGTGATAACGTAAACGATTATGAGCAATCTAACTTTGATCTTGATTCCCAAAATGATCCTCAAATCATACTTAAGTCCGATGAACTCGATAACAGGACTGAAGGAGACATCGACAATACCATTTACGACAGCGCTGGGAGTGAGGAACCAATCCTCGAGCACCACGGTGCGCCACTTGCCATCAAATTAGATTTTTCTGACAAAGAAGAAACACCGGAAGATTCAACAATGATATCTCAGGAAGAAGAAATTACAGAAGTGAACTTAAGGAGCGGGAGAGTATGACCCTCGCGAACAGCTCCGACATATAAAGGAAAGATAATAGTCACTCGAGAAGAGTTACGTCCACCTCCGCCGGTGGAAGAAACACATAATCAAGAGTAAATTGGAGGATCATACAAAGTGGATTACAACGTGCTAGCTCATTGATCCCTGGATACTGCTAATATGCACAGTACAATAATAATTCAGGTTATATTTCACTTATATTTCCTTACTTTCCAACAAAACCAAAAACTTGAACCTAAATAAAAATAAGAATTTAAATTTTAATTTATATATATTAGGAAACTACGCAAGTATACATATCGTTATCAAGTAATTTAGGACTTTTATGATTAAGACCTAAATATCAAACCCACAGGAAGAATACGCAATATGCACTATTGAGCAACAAACTTTCTATTTTTAGATTACTAGAGTTTTCGTAGAAGAAAACACTGAATATGAAAATATCATTCTTCTTGTTATGAATCAGTAATAAGTATAGGAATTCTGTTGTGGAAGTATACAAATTGTGTTGTGCCAAATAGGAGCAATAATATTCTTTACCCTTACTAG
>NW_018223164.1:64416-64979 GCF_001263595.1 Phalaenopsis equestris
CAGAGAAGATATTAGCTCTCACTCTAGAGTTCCCTCGATTCCCTCCACCTGGGGGCTAACATTTTATATCAAAACCTAAAATAATAAAGCATGTTGGGGACTTTAACCTGTCACTTTAATGTACTCTAACTCTACACCTATCAATGAATATATCGCTATTTATTTGCACTCAATCATATGAACTACATTCTCATTCATAAAACCTCATGTGATTCTTTCCAATTATTGACTGAGAAAATACCAGCCCGGCCCAGTTCTTGCATGTTCTCACAACAAATTTTAACATCTGGATTGGTCAAATCAAGAAGTAAATGAAGTGCATGGATTTAAATCATCACAACTTCTTCCATCATTGAAGATCAATACTTTCCACAACTTCCATCCAAAACTTAATTACTTATCATTTTTAGAAGAAAGATAAAGAAAACTACTCAGAATTCATTTATAATTTTCCAAAAGGAACTTTGGTTTCTCTTCAAAATATGTCTAGATTTGATGTATTTATCCAAGAGATGCATCCTTTCGTGATAATTTTCATCCATGGTGGTTAAAACCACCTATTG
>NW_018223164.1:65066-79451 GCF_001263595.1 Phalaenopsis equestris
CTGCCACTGACGCTTAAGCGCGGGGCCTCTGGCGCTTAGGCGGGGCCTTCTCTGTTTAACCAGGGCTTAAGCACCAGATCTGGTGCTTAGCCGCCAAAACACTTTTGCACATTTTTCACATTTTTTCTCCAAAATTGATCCTTTTTCACTCCTTCAAGTATTTTTTACCTTTTTATTTGTATCTGCACTATATCTGCAATAAAAACACAAAAATACCTTCCATTAAAGTCTAATATCTCAAAAATAAGGTATAAAAATGTGTCTAAAAACACTATATATTTTAGGTGTATCACTCATCTTAGGAACTTGCCGACCAAATTAAGCATCTACGATGTTCTGACCCTGTCAAAGGAGATGAGAGAGTCTCTAGTTACAGCTTTGCTTGACTTAGAGATTTTTTTAGCCCAGTTGGCCAGCACATCCTTAGATGAAGTTTGCTCATTGAAAGAACAATCTGGGACTGAACAGCCTTGGATAACCTTTACAGATGAAGATTTGCTGCTCGGTACTACCGACCACAATCGTCAACTCTACATCTTCGTTAACATTGGTAGATTTGTGTTGGTTAGAGTTTTATTAGAGTTTTAGCAGATCCTGGTGCATCACTTAGCTTGATGAGTCTACGGACATTAGCCTATTTGGACATTGAAGCCCAAGCACTTACGAACGATAAAATGATGTTAAGAGGATTCAACAAAAAGGGAGAGAAAAAGGAAAAGGGAGAGAGAGCCCTTAGATCGATTACATTACTTACAAAGGTTGGAGAACTAGTGACAACAACTAAGTTTCATATCATCAACGCCGAGACCTATTTCAATGCTTTACTTGGCTTACCATGGATTCATGAACACATTATGGTTCCATCGTCACTAGATCAGTGCATCAAGTGTTATAAAGAAGGACAATAACATTGCATCAAGGGAGATCTACAACCGTTTTCAGTACATGAAGTTGGTATTCATGAAGATGTCGCCTACTACGCGCCTCCAAAGAAAATCATCTTCTCTTGTGAAATTGTGACAAAAAAAACTAAATATTCCGAAGAATCATAAAGAGGAAGCTAATAAAATTTGCTTTAGCAATCTTCCGTGGCTCTTTTGCAGCAAATTGGTGGGGGTTCTTTTAGTCCGCGCACCCGAGGTCATGGTCGGGGACGTGGATGAGGAAGAACCAATTTAATTATTGAACAGACTAGGCTGACCATCAACATTGGTAATGAAGATAGTTTGAAAGATGAAATAATGATGACAAAATAGAAGAAACCTCATTACAAGAAATCTTTAGAAGATACAGAGCAGAACGAATATGATGAAGGCCACTGCATACCCCCATGATAAAGTAAATGATTAAGAGAATGGTCTGATGGAGCATACTTCCAGCTAACTGTATTCCCAACAGGTGTATTATCAACATATATGTTGAAGGTGACTGCATACCCCCGCACATTGACCATCGTGATTTTGTGAGACCTTTCTAAACAGTCTCTTTCATGAGCAAGAGCAACATTCTGTTTGGAAAAGAAATTGATATCATTGGCCCCAGTGAGTTCAGAGGAGCCATGGAGATTCTGATACCAGTGGATTCAATGCTGGTTCTTAAAGGAAACAGAGCAGACGTCGCCAAACACTGCATTATAGTGGTGCAATACTGTAGGGTGTCTGTGACCTTCCGGAGGATGGATGGCAGCAAAAAGCCATTTGGATTCTGACCGGACCCAGAACTAGAAAAAATACTACCCTATGAGCTATGAGAGGGTTGCACCTCTAAGAACATGCACAAGGAAATCTTATCTTGGAGCATGGCTTAGTAGGTCTGCTCGATCAGGAGCTTGCCCCGCCAGAGACAGACACTCAAAGGATTCCTTTTTACATCATCTCGTCACAGCATATATGATTTATATTATACATTCTCATCCTCTGATATGTAGTCAGCATAGGATATTTTTGGATGTATTTTGATGTAGTCAGGCATAATTGTACTTTTTGAGGTTTTGGCATGCACTCAATCTGTAACACTTATTGGAGCATATTAATGAAATCTCTTTCAGTATTTTGTCTCTTTGTTCAATTGCCTTTTTTGTGCAATAGATAAAAGCCATAGAGCCATACTTTGGTTCAGACTACAATTAACAAAGAACAAAACAACCAAATATTTTTTATGATAATAAAATTCAATAATGTAAAAAAAATAAAAAAAACTCTCTTTTGAAAAAATCATCAACCAACTAAAATTAAAATTTAAAAACGTATTTTGATAATTAAATGTGATAAAAACAATAATAAAAGAAAATAAATCTGTTGAGTTGATTCTCTTGATTTTGAGGTCTCTTACTCTTTTGCTCGGGCAACACGACTATCCTTATCTGCACTAATTCTCTTCACATCCTTGAGGAATTCCACATTCTGCATAAAACCTTACAATATTTTACATATTTTCCTCACCAATGTCAATCTTTTTCCATGACACACATTTATGAATTCGACACCACAAATTTTTTTGCACTACATTCCTACCCTCGAGGCTAATACTGAAACACTATTTTCCTTTTCACAACTTTTTGAGATTGGTGTAAGGCCCCCTCCATTGCATCCAATTCTCTATCTACATCTCCATGGAATCCAATTCTCTACCTATATCCTCGAGATTGGTGTGAGACCCCATCCACGACGTCCAATTCTCTATTCTCAACCTTTTCAAATTGGTGTAAGGCCCCCTCCAAGACATCCAATTCTCTACCTACATCATCGAGATTGGTGTGAGACCCCATCCACGACGTCCAATTCTCTATTCTCAACTTTTTGAGATTGGTGTAATTCCCCCTCCATGTCATCCAATTCTCCACCAACATCTTCAAGATTGGTGTAAGGCCCCCTCCATGGCATCCAATTCTCTACCTACATCCTCGAGGTTGGTATAAGACCCCCTCCATGGCATCCAATTCTCTACTTGTATCTTTGAGAAAGGTATAGATCCCCTCCATGGCATCCAATTCTCTACCTATATCTTTGAGATAGGTGTAAGGCCCCCTCCATGGCATCCAATTCTCTACCTACATTTTCGATTTCGAGATAAGTGTAAGAGCCCCTCCATGGCATCCAATTCTTTACCTATATCTTCAAGAAAGGAGTAAGACTCCCCTTTATGGAACATCACATCATATACTCAACCTTCTGAGATTGGTATAAGACCCCCTCCATGGCATCCAATTCTCTACCTATATCTTTCAGATAGGTGTAAGGCCCCCGCCACGACATCCAATTCTCTAGCTATTTCTTCGAGATAGGTGTAAGGCCCCCTCGATGGAATCCAATTATTTACCTATATCTTTGAGATAGGAGTAAGAATCCCCTTTATGGATTATCACGTCCTTTTCTCAGCCTTTCGAGATAGGTTTATGGCCCATTCCCTGGCATCCAATTCTCTTCCAATATCTTTGAGATAATAGTAAGATTCCCATTTATGGAACATCACATCCTATTCTTAACCTTTTGAGATGGGTATAAGACCCTGTCCATGGCATCCAATTCTTTACCTATATCTTCGAGATAGGAGTAAGACTCTCATTTATGGAACATCACATGGTATCCAATTCTCTACCTATATCTTTGAGATTGGTGTAAGGCCCCCTCCATGGCATCCAATTCTCTACCTACATTTTCGAGATAAGTGTAAGAGCCCCTCCATGGCATCCAATTCTTTACCTATATCTTCAAGAAAGGAGTAAGACTCCCCTTTATGGAACATCACATCATATACTCAACCTTCTGAGATTGGTATAAGACCCCCTCCATGGCATCCAATTCTCTACCTATATCTTTCAGATAGGTGTAAGGCCCCCGCCACGACATCCAATTCTCTAGCTATTTCTTCGAGATAGGTGTAAGGCCCCCTCGATGGAATCCAATTATTTACCTATATCTTTGAGATAGGAGTAAGAATCCCCTTTATGGATTATCACGTCCTTTTCTCAGCCTTTCGAGATAGGTTTATGGCCCATTCCCTGGCATCCAATTCTCTTCCAATATCTTTGAGATAATAGTAAGATTCCCATTTATGGAACATCACATCCTATTCTTAACCTTTTGAGATGGGTATAAGACCCTGTCCATGGCATCCAATTCTTTACCTATATCTTCGAGATAGGAGTAAGACTCTCATTTATGGAACATCACATGGTATCCAATTCTCTACCTATATCTTTGAGATTGGTGTAAGGCCCCCTCCATGACATCCAATTCTCTACCTATATCTTTAAGATGGGAGTAAGAATCCCCTCTTTGGAACATCACATCCTACTCTCAACATTTTGAAATTGGTATAAGATCCCCTCTATGACATCCAATTCTCTACTCACACCTTTCAAGATAGGAATAAGACCCCCACCATGGCATCCTACTCTCAATCTTCAAGGTAATCACTTGAATGATGATTCCCATCCTCTATAAAAACCTCAAAATCTGATAACTCAACACCCACTCTCTAATCCCCAGCGAGAGTTTCTAATCCTCGATGTTGATCAGATATTCACTTGTAAATTTCCCAGTAAAAACAAACAGTACACACAATTCTACACCTCCTTTTAGGTCTCTTGACTTAGGAGTCTATATTGGTTTTTTAAATCTCTTCGGTAAATGCCAATACACGCGGTGTGCTTAGCTAGCACTCCACGCCTATTGGGGTCCATTTGTTAACCTCACTTTTGGTTGAGGTTTAGTTTTTCCTCTCTATTAGCCTAAGTTCTAGTCATAGGACTTTCCTGTTGACTATTCCTAGAAAACTAGAAAAGGAACCCTCACCATTAGAAATCCCACCTTCTTCTTTACTCAACTTGAAGCTCTACATATTGGCCCTAACCTCTAGCACTTAGTAGGTGGGGTCATTATGGGGGAGCTCAAAGAGAGTTCCCATAGGACTATTTGACCTTAGGGTTAACCCTGGGTGATGTTCTGGGGCTAAGCCACTCACTTTCACTCACTACACTCACTCTCACTGACAGTCCCTCACAACCCTAAACCTAGTATTTGTTGGCTTTAATCCCTCGATCTTTTGAGAGACTCATGTAGATGGTCCTCTAAACCCACTAGCCCTAGGCTAGGGTTTAGCTAAGACCAGTACATAAAAGACCAAAATGAGGATTCCATTGGTCCATGGCTCATATAGGGTGTTGGCACCTCAATTCTACCAAAAATATCTGACTTGGCCTTTTGCCCCAAAATCCCCCAAATTACTTAGATACCCTTAGAGCCTTAATTTGACCAAAATTCCCAAAATTCCCAAATCCACCCAAAATACCCAAATTTGTCCAAAAATTATTTCAAACCTTTTCAAAATGCCCAAGTTACCCAAAACTTTCCAAAAATTCCAACTTTACCAAAATATCCCCAAGATGGCCAAAATTACAAAAATACCCTTGGCTCCCCAAACTTTCCCAAAACCTCCAATATCACTCTAAATGTCTCCAAAACCAATTTGGAACCTTCAATTGAACCCAATTTGGCCAATTTGACCATTTTGACCAAAATCCCCAAATGGCCTTTAAAGGCCCAATTTCCCCAAATTCACCTTAAATGTCCATCAATTTGGCCCAAATTTCCCCCAATTTGAATCCTAGACTCTTCATAACAATCCAAAACATCAAACTTGACCTTCAAATTTCCTTGGTTAAGCCTTAATTTCATTTAATTTTTGCCCCAAATCCCAAATTTTCCAAATTTCCCCCAAATTGCTCATGCCCCAAAATTCCACCAAATTGATTGCCCTAACCCAAAAATTGAGACCCAATTTATGTTGAAAACTCTTCATGATTTTCCTATAGACCATTTTCAACAATCAATTTGGACTTAGCCCAAGCCTAGACCAATCTAGACCCAAGTCTAGCCCAACATGCCCGAATTGACCAAAATTCCAAAATCCTTCAAATTGAACCCCCAATTGAACTTAAAATCATTTCAACCCTTCATCAAAAATCTTCATTACAATCATATACACAATGTTGATCACTTAATTGGGCCAATTATTGGGCTCAAAGGCATGGCTAGCCTAAGCCAAACCCAACCTTTGGTCATTTAGACTCACATTGAACCCATGCACCAAAATTGATCTAACCATGCCAAATTGATCAAGGCAAGACTTCTACAACCAGCTTTTGGGTCCTAGAAAAGGTACCCTAAATCACAGAATTTGTTTCCTAAATTGCTTTAGCCAAAGAGATTTTTTCCAAAACCAATCACCAGCCCAAATTAATTGTTATGAAAAATTCCTCTGGCTCACCTGACCTCCTAGCCACCTCCTCTGCCATGGCTAGCCACCCTAGTCACTGGAGGAGCAAAAATCGAGAGCCCCAAGCAAGCCAAATTTCAAACCCAATTTTACCCATCCTATGTGTCTAGCTTTGATTGGTGTTTAACAACTTGAAGTCGTCCACCAAAGCTTCACATTGCACCTAAATGGAGGTCATGCCAGGCACCCCAAGCTGTTTTATTTAAACCTCGCCCCCTTAGCCAAGAAAAAGAGTGCTGAAATTTTCTCAAGAAGACCACCCTTCCAAATTCAGCCCATAGCCTCTATGAGACCTCCTCAGTGCAACCCAACCACCTTCTTGCCTTTATTTCCCTTGCCAGAGCTCAATTTTTGAGCTCAAATCCTTCCCAGAGACAGGTCATTCTCCACCACGCCTCCAAAGTGTACCAAATCTCAATTAAAATCACACACACCTTTACCATAGTGAAAGGAGAAGAAACCCCATCAAAGCCCCCTGACAGAGAGCCTTTACACTTGGCTTTGATCAACACCCATATTCGGCCTTGATCAAATTTTAGTCTAGACCTTTCACCACCACCAAAAGCTCAATCCCTAGCCTCCTTGGACCTCCACAAACGTGTCGAGCATCTCTGATTGAAGCTTTCCATCTCTAGCAAAGGTATTGAACTTTTCTACATTCCGAGCCTATTTTGATTCTTCATGTGATTAGGGTTAGTTTAATGGCATGTTTACTATATGGATATGTTTGTCTCACCTAGACGAGTATACTGGAGCTAACCTTAGGGCCTATTGTGAAATGAGGGAGATCTTAAGGTTTTAGGGTTAACGGTTACGGGCTCACACTAGTTGGGGACGAAGACGCGGAGCCGTTGGATGGCACGTGTATCAAACCGCGGGTGAGATGAAGCCAGACAGTGCTTCGATACATAAAGCGTGGGCCGAGTAAGCGACTACTAGGATGGCGGCGTCCAACCAAAGCATGCCACACTGGGCTTCGGAGCCGCCGTAGGTTGACATGGCGTTGCGTGTTTAAGTAGGAAAATAGGGATTTAAATAATTCAGTAAATGATCCTTAACTTCAAAAATCCATATCTTGGTGTAGAAAAATAAAAGAAAAATACACTAGTGCTCAGTGAATAGAAGAGAATAATGTGGAAATGGTTTGAAGTTTATTGGATGCATATTTTATTTTCAATTAATTAAATATTATTCTTAAGTAACTTTATTCTCCATGCATTCAAGTATTTCACCATGGCTTGATATTTTGGCATGTTGTTGCCTCTGTCATGGAGGATATTCCCTGATTTTTCCAAAGTCAGAGGAGATCCCTTGACAGAGATCCATATTTTTCAAGTTTATGTCTATCATTTGCATAAATTAATCATGGTAATTAGCATGTTGGAAAAATTCAAGAAAATTTGGGTAGGTTCACTGTGACCAAAGAACTCTAAGAAAAATTTTTCATGAGTCAAGTCATTAAGAACACGCCTAATTTTCATAAAACCCTAAGATACAAAGAAAATTAATTTGGGAATAATAGATATCTAAATGACTTGATTTTGATTCTCCACTATAAATTAAAGTTCAAAGGACTCCCCATAAAAATTTCAAATTATTTCGAGTTCATTGGGCAAACAAATCTAATTTTCTAAGTTCAATAGCATTTTTGACATTAAAATGAATTTTAACAATCAAAATATAACTTAAAAAATTATAAAATTGGATTTGGGATAGGTGTTAAAAATCATAAAATGATTTTTAACAATCAAAATTGTTTCCTAATCACTTAGGAGCAATTGGAATATTTTTCCTAATTTTCTAAGTAAGACATTGAATTTTAAAACCTTAAAAAAATAATTTTCAAAGGATAAAAAAGGATTTTTTTTTAAAATTTTTCATCTAAATAATTCTAAAAATTCAAAGAAAAATCATAAAAACGTAAATTTTTTTTTTTGGGTTCTTTGACTTCAGAGAGATTTAATAAAAATAAACAACTTGATTTTCCATATTTGAAATATTTTATAATTAATTAATACACTAGAACTTAAAATAATTCTAGTAATTAAAAAAAAAACTCAAAAAATCATGAAATTTGGTCCAAGTGGTTCTCTGGTTTAGGTCCACCTCGAGTAAAAATTTCAAGTGATTAGGCTTTGGCTTAGTCAAGTTATTGAGTAGTCTTTGAAAACTCCTATTTTTGCATGTAAATAATCATGTAAATTAAATTAAATTTTGAAAAATCACATTTTTTACCGCTGATGTCTTAATTGACTCATGAGTGAGGTGGGATAAAAATTTCAAAGTTGTTTGAATTAAATATGATGAATTATGAAGTGATAGAGCCTTAGAGTAAACTTGGATCTTAATTAACACATTCAGATGAAAATTAAAGGATAAATTTGCAACTATCTAAATCAATAAAATTTGAAGATCTATTAAATTAAATGATCCTGGACTTAGGGGTATGATTTTGGATGTTAATAACTCACTAAATTAATACCTATATCTGGTGTTCAAATGACATTCAAACCTTTTGATGATGAATCAGTATCACTTAAAGTTCAATTTCTTTCAAAAATTACTAATATGTCCACCAAGGTCATAAGGGCTTAGTAGTGACCTAGGCTAAATCAAATTTGGTTAAATGTGGACTACAAAAGTGAATTTAACTAGAAATTGAACACCTTTAAAACACTACAAGCACAAGTTAAAGCTGAAAGTGGCAAAGTGTCTTAAAAGCGTTAGCTTGCCCCTTTTAAAGGTCTTCACCCACTTAATTCTCAAATAAAATGACAAATGATATATACCCTAATCTTAGAGATAATTGAAACATCAATATTCACTGAATACTAGAGGTATTTACAGGATGTATTATTAAACAACATAATAAGTTTAAATTACCGTGAGATTTTTTATCGTGGTGAGAGGGAAGCATTGACCTGCTTCTTTCTCCCGACCTTTTGGATACCTCGGAGGTCTACTAAACATAGTGTGTTTTGCGTAATGAAATCATCCTCAGATGAATTAATAAGGGGTCACCAAGATACGATTTAGGATTTGGTAGATCACCCAAACCTTATTTCCCTGCTTTACACAAAATGCTTTTAGCATATAAATGCTCTCACATGCATTTTGAGTTTCAGTTGAAGATGACTGGAAGACCATCCAAGTACGCTTTTATTTTACCTGCACTTCTAGTTTCCCATTCTTTACTTTTCAATACTTTACTTTACTTACTCACTTGCATGTATGAACAAAAAAAAACACAAACCTGCATGTTAAACAACGATGTCATTCTGCATGAAAAACTAAAACTGCTAGGATAGTCGCAAAATAAAAACCAAAACTAAAGTCAACCAAGATAAAATTCACCGCCACAACATGCAAAATATAAAACAATTCAAAATTTAATCACAAAAATCACAAAACAACAATTGCAACTAAATTAAGCCATCCCTATTGGATGAATGGGAATCTCTCGGAGGAGGTAACCTACGGTTGCTATTCTGCATGAAAAACTAAAACTGCTAGGATAGTCGCAAAATAAAAACCAAAACTAAAGTCAACCAAGATAAAATTCACCGCCACAACATGCAAAATATAAAACAATTCAAAATTTAATCACAAAAATCACAAAACAACAATTGCAACTAAATTAAGCCATCCCTATTGGATGAATGGGAATCTCTCGGAGGAGGTAACCTACGGTTGCTAACGAGGCTTCCTATGGTCTAAATGAAAGTATGGAACTCATCAAGTTGAGTTTAGTAAATTCATTTGGACTAAGTGAATCCAATAGGAAATAGTGGTACTAGAATGAGGGAACCGTAGGATCCTAACCGGTGTCGCTCTAATCAACTTTAATATGCCCATAACATTTAAAGAACTAAAACCATAGGGACATCTGATTTGACATCCTAACTTTACACACTAGAAAACTTAAAATTTTCACTGCAAGGAGCTTGGGGCTAGCATGGTGGGCAGAACAACCATCTTCAATAGCAAAACACGTCTACATTAGCTAAACTAATTTCCTTCCTTCGAATTAAACAACCAAGCCATAGAACTTCGAGGTAGTTTGCTTATGCAACATAAACCCTCACCTTATCTTTAGGCCTTCGTATAGCACTGTTGTACATTATAAGACCTAACTCATCTTAGGATTCCGAGTTTGTCGTTTGTCACAACCTAAATCCTCACATCTTCCAAGATATTTGTGTGATCGTTTCACACAAATGTAAGTTCTAACAAATAAAATTGGCAGGATGAAACACCTAAATAATTTCTCCTCAAAACTGAAGCCAAAAGATAGGATAGACTGGGAAGTCACCGAGGTTCTCCTCCGGATCTATGACATCCCCTAGTTCCTCCTCCTTTGGATTCTACAATAAAATGTTCCAAATTTGAGTTATTCTCATGTCATACTTCTTTGTCTGATTTCATTAAAAAGTCATATCCTTTTAAACTCATTAAAGATAATATTCTCTGATTTTTATCGAGAGTTTTCTTAGGTGACTTCGGTTATCTAAGATGTAGTTAACTATAGGGGCTTGCCGTTATAAGATGCATGTCTAAACCCAGATTAAAATAAATCTTATTTAATTCTTCATATTAAATAGGAGAAATTATTGGCAAATAAAATGGTTTCGTAGACCAAACAGATGTCATATACTTCTTAGTTTATTTGATCAAGCTTCACCCTCAAGTCTTGTGTTTATCCATCGGGATAGATACAGGGTTTGAGGTATAGCACTCTTTCATTTAAAATATGAAAAATATGGGGTCAGTTTAATTTCATATTTTTCTAAAACTTATATATATATATGTAAATTAAGGGCAACGGGATTTCGATGCTGGCAACCGACAGCTTCCAACGGGCAACTCCTCCAACAAAAATAGTGCCGACATACCCCCTTACCACTTTGTGTTTCAATCATTTTAGTTAACTAATTGTCATAATTTAATACCCTTTCTCTCCGATTAATCCTAAAAATTAATTAAATTAGGGCTAGAGTGTAAAATTTCAAAATTATCATTATACCGTTAGAGTTTGCATTCCCATAACTCTTATATTTTAATTCAAATGGTCATGCACTTCATTGACCTCTTACTCACTGGCTAGTTAAAATAACTAGGGTGAATATATATTCTTCAAACATTTATTTATTTTTTGTAATTATTTAAACCCCTAATTGTGTATTCCATAGATAATTGCCTTATTCGCCAAAACATGTCATATGTCCTTAGGAAAATTTTAAAATGTTAAATAAATTTAGAGAACCAAAAAATAAAATTCTAAAATTTTTTAAAATATATTTTAATTTTTATAATTTTTAATTTATTTAGATAAGAAAATAAATATAAAAATACATTTTTAATTTAAAATCAACTTTCTTTATTAGTTATCCCTCATTGAACTCACCAAATATTATTTCATATTTTTCTTACTTATATCTTATTTTTTATAACTATTTTAATTAATCAAAGCTAATTACCGTAGAAAATTAGGGCTTTTGGTGCTATAGGTGTTCTCTGACCTTGGAAAAATTACAGTGCATCACAAAGCTCATGAAGAATAAGTCCTAAAAATTTCATTCCATAACGATTAATATTTAAATACTTATGATTAAAATAATCTCTAAAGTGTTTAATTAATATAAAATTAAGTATAAAATAATTAATTGTAATTTTGAGTTCATTAAAATCTCCTTTGTATACTAGGCAAAAAAGTATTTTTCTATTATTTTTTTTATTTTTCTACACCAAGATATTCTTTTAAGTTATATTTTTTTCTATATTTATTTAATTCAGAAAATCCATGTCGGCACCGCATCAACCTTGGCTTCTTTGAAAACTTGTGCATTACACCTCAATTGTCGTGTGTGCACTTGGTCAAGAGTCTTGTATCGGTTCAATCCTTCATTCGAACCGATCCACACCATCCATTTTAAATACACAGGAATAGAGGACTTCCATTTTCCATCTCCAATGAATCATAACCCACTCTAAAGTTATGATCTCCTTCGATGCATAACAATATTTTGTGCAGTTTGTTCCTATACCTTTATCTAAGAGCGATGAACACATATATATGGCTAGTTGATCATGAATTGTTCATTCACTTAAAAAAAAAAACTAAAATTGAGATAAAATTAGAGATTTTGAGCTTATACCTTTGCCTAAGAAGCAAGGCCTCGATTAGGTTGGTTGAGAACCTTCACCTTGACACCGTGAAAATTGTTCAAGTCTTAACTTCCTCTGTGTTTGGGTTAGAGTATGACTTAGACAAAATGATGGATCAACTTTGGTCTAGAACTAAGCTAGAGCCCATAGAAGAGGGAGATTTTGATTGAGGAAGTGATTAATTTCAGTATGGGAAGTTTTGGAATCATTAATTTGAAGTTTTGATGGAGTTGATAAAATGGTGGAAATAGTCTTGTTTTTTAGTAGGACAATTAGGGTTTCTCTGTGGGGAAGAAGGGCTAGGAATGGTGGGGGTGGGTTTCGTATGAGTGAGAGAAGATTTGGGAGCCATTTGGTAAAGTTTCTCGAAGTTTTTCGCATACCTTCATATTTATAGTGAGGGGTGGTCAACTTATAGACTTGCCATAGTGGTTAATTGTCCAATTTAAGGGGTCCAATGAAGCGCTTATTTGGAGGGAAGGCAGGGGCAAGAGTTTAATGGGAGTGAGCCACCATGAATGAGTGAAATTTTGGGTTTTGGCTTAAGGGTAGCACTCAAGTTTTTGCTTGTATCTTACCATGGTGGCCAACCAGGACATGGGAGGTCACCATCTTGTTATCTGAGGTTAGGTGTGGAGAGTTGTCAAGACAATTAGTTCCAATCATGGGTATGTGTGTTAAATCAAATTGGAAAGGGTTTTGGGCTAGTTTTGGGTTGGACATGGGCTAGGCTCATGGAAATGAGTTTGGGTGCCCCCCAAGGTGGCTAGGATCTAATAGCCATCAGGGGTTTGTGTTAATGCCCCTGTCATAGAGATTAGGGCTTCATTATGGGTTAGCATGAAGCATGGGATGGGCATGGAGAGAATCATTAAAGGACTTCCTCTTTTTTTCATCTTAGGGAATGGTGGCTCACATGAAGCTCACACATGGTTTCATGGCTTCCATTTGGGGATTATGAAATGGTGTCTCACATGAAACCCTCCTAGAAAAGCCCCGTGTGAGCCCCATATGTGAGCTTCATGGTGGCTCTATCTAGAAGTTTCTATGAGCTTCATCATGTTGATCTAAACTAACTCAAACTAGTGTTGAGGGTTTAAGACCACCCATGTGATCTTGTTTAAAAGGGTCACAAAGTGGCTAGAATTTCTATGTGAGGTGGGTCCCATCAATTGTCCTCTAGAATAGTCAAAAGAACGTTCATATGGTTATATCCTAAGTTTTAGAAAGGAAACCAGACCTCATCAAAATGAAGTCAACAGAAAAGTATACTTGCGTAAGACCACTGAATTTGAAATTTTGGCGTTTCAAAAATCTTATCAGTGATCAAACGTGGATTTTACACATCGATATAGATTTTAAATAGGCAATCACTACGTTGGGAATGGCTTTAAACAGACAAGCCTGAGAACTTCTCTATCCATATTTGGTGGAATTCGATGTTACAAATAATCAAGCAGTGTACGAATCTTTGATTGTTGGGATTTATCTGGCATATAAAATAGATATTTTGGATTTTATGGTAAATTCAAACTCGTTGTTGGTCATGGATCATGTCATTGAAGAGTTTGAGGCCAGAGATGAATTGATGGTCAAATACCTCACCAAGAAAAAGAAGGAGATCATGGCACTCAGAAACTTCTAGATTGAGCATGTCGATCAAGAGGAAAACCATGTAGTTGAAATCTCATCCAAGGATAGTTGATAGCGTTGGATGCCTCAGAGGCTTACTCGACTGACTAATGAAGAGTCTGAGACCATAGAGGTGATGGTTAATGAAGTAAGAAGTTGGATGAATCTATACATTCTCTTGATGGAGATTAGTAGAATAACAAAGACGTTACAGACCTTTTGAGATCAAGATTGCATTGTACATGATGATCAAAGGAAAATACTTCAAGTGGTAGTGTTGACCTCACTTTTGGTTGAGATCTAGAAAAC
>NW_018223165.1:0-2713 GCF_001263595.1 Phalaenopsis equestris
ACTTTTCTGATTAATTTTGGCCCAAAATAAAGCCTAGAGTAGGTTGTTCAACAGGTGCGTCCAAAAACTCTTCAAAAAGCATCCAAATTCGTTGAATCTTCTAAAAACAGGGGCTGAACCAACATTGGCTCTGTTGGCGCCCATTCTGGCGCCGTCGGCGCCAGTGTTCCGCAATTTCTGCTCTCTATCAAACGACATCGTCGTCGCTACTTCTGGCGCTGTCGGCGCTAAGTAAAACTCACCATCTATTCCGTTGGTCTGCACTGTCAGCGTTGAGAATTTCTTCAAAAACGTCAATTTGGCTCTAAATTCCATTCTTTTTGCTTCCTTTTTGTTTTAAGTCCTAAAAATTAACAGCCTACAAGAAAACATAAAAATAACTTCCATTAAAGAGTAATATCACCAAAAATTAGTATAAAATATGGGTCTAACAATGCATATATTTTTGGTGTATCACTCCATGAGTAAAGAGAGGAAAGCCGACAAACGATTTTGATGCAAGAAGATTCATCAATTTTAAAGACCAACATTGTTATAACACTCAAATGGAAAAAAATAAAATTGATCCAGGAATGGGGAAACAATTCCCCAGTGGAGTCATATGAAATCAAATTGATCCCATAAGGGACATGAACACATTACCGATATATATATAAGTTTAGAAAAATATGAAATCAAACTGATCCCATGTCTTTCACAGTTCAAATGAAAGAACACAACACCTCAAGTCATCTATTTATCCCGAAAGATAAACACAAGACTTGAGGGCGAGGTTCGATCACATAAACTAAGAAATATATGACATCCATTTGGTCTATGAAACCATTTTATTATTTAAAAAAAATAATTAAATAAGGGTTATATTAAATTGGGTTCAGAAAAGCTTCTTATAAGGGCAAGACCCTATAGTTAACTACATCTTAGATAATCGAGGTCACCTAAGAAAAACCTTGATAAAAATCAGGAAATGTTATCTTCAAAGAGGTCAAAGGATAGGACTTTTCAATGAGATCGGACAAAGAGGTGTGAAAGGAGAATGACTCAAATTTGGAACATTTTTTTGTAGAGTCCAAAGAAGGAAGAACTAAACTAGGGCATGTCATAGATCCAGAGGAAAACCTTGGTAACTTTCCAAGCTACCCTATGGTTTGGCTTCAATTTTGAGGTGAAATATTTAAATTTTTCATCCTGTAAATTTTATTAGTTAGGGCTTACATTCATGTGAAACGATCACACAAATAGTCTGGAAGATGTGAGGATTTAGGTCGTGAAGAACAACAACCTCGGAATCCTAAGACGAGTTAGGGCTTATATTGTACAGTAGAGCTATACAAAAAGCCTAAAGATGAGTTGAGGATTTATGTTGCATAAGCCAACAACCTCGAAATCCTCTGGTTTAGCTGATGTAGACATGTTCTGCTATTAAAGATGGTCGTGCTGCCCACAGTGCTAGCTCCAAGCTCCTCGTCGCGGCAAGTTTAGGTTTTCAAATGTTTCAATTTATGATCTCAAATCCATATGGTTATGGAAATTTAAATATTATGGGGCATATAAAGTTGATTAGAGCGACACCGGCTAAAATCCTATGTTTCCCTTGTTCCGACACCACTATTTTTTGCAGATTCACTTAGTCCAAATGAATTTACTAAACTCAACTTAATGAATTCCGTACTTTCATTTAGACCATGGGAAGTCTCATTAGCATTTGTACGTTACATCGTTCAAGGGATTCTTGATCATCATATAGAGACGTCTTAATTTAGTTGCAATTGTTGTTTTGTGATGTTTGTAATTAAATTTTGAGTTATTTTATATTTTGCATGTTGTGGCGGTAAATTTTATCTTTGTTGATTTTAATTTTGGTTTTGGTTTTTCAGTTATCCTAGCAGTTTTGGCTTTCATGTAGGATCCCATCGTTGTTTAACATGCAAGCTCAAGACAGGAAGTACATAAAAGGTAAATGCATTAATTTAAAAGCGTACTTGTCGATTCTTCTCATTCCACTACCTGAAAGGCTAGTACTTGCAAGACATGTATATAATTTCACAGGAAATTTGAATCGCAGGAGTAGATGAAGGTTTAGCTATCAAACCCTAAGTTATGATTTTATTGAATCTCAGAAGATCCTAATAAAAGATTTTAGAACAAAAACATGGCAAGTCCCTTTCAGAATGTCAAATAGATTTCAAAATGTTAAAGGCATGACCTTTGAACACTTTGAAGATTTCTTGAAATATTTTGAGTTCATTTTGGAATTATCATATTGTTCTATTAATCATCCGAGGTTGAAGTGAATACCCCGTTTCTCAGTGAAATCTGATAATTTAATTATCCTAAGAATAGGATACTCGATTAATTAATTGATGTTTCATTTAAGAGTTATGTGAGTGGGTGCCCTTAAGGCAAGTTTAGGTCATTTAAAGATTATGGTGCCCACAATTAAGGTCAGGCTTGTAGTGTTTAAAGATGTTAATCACCAATCATGTTATCTTTTAAATCCAGTCATGTTATCTTCTAAATCTGCTCATTTGAGTGTAGACATCGAGTCTATGGCACTACGAGGCCTATAATAATCATGATAGGTGGAATGATGATTATCAAAACTTTTAATTTAAGTGATATGTATCCTTACCAAAAGATCACATCATCCTCAACTTTGGGCCTAAGAAAAGTAAATTATCATCTTTCTAGCTTAAGTCCATCACTTAAGAAT
>NW_018223165.1:3421-4618 GCF_001263595.1 Phalaenopsis equestris
AACTTTTTTTGTATAAAAATACAAGGTTTCTTAGAAAATCAACTTTAATACTCAAACCTAATCAAATAATTTTCAAATTTTTACAGTGGATAAACATGATTTTTATGAACAATGTGGGATTGATTTTGTCAGCTTTTGATAAGTATATAGTTTACAAAAATTAACCCAAGATATTTACATTTAACTAAATATAAAAATTTACAAGATAATTCAAGGCATCATGATATTTTTCCTAGACTTCTCTAACCATAGGCAACCTACTAAAATTATTCCCATTATTTTTCAAATGATGTTTTGACTTATATAATTAAAATAAACTAAAACAATCACCTTAGCTTGAAAATTAGGGCTAGAAGCACAGAGATGTCATCTTACCTTGGAAAAATCAGAAGACATAGCCTCTATCATGAAGATGAACCCTCAAAATTTCAAGCCATGGTGAGCAATATTTAGTCATGGAGAATGAAATACCACAGAGGATATTTAATTTATTAAAAATCAGGGAATAAGAAAATAATTTTTATTTTTAGTCCACATTATTCTGCTCTGTTCACTGAGCAAGAGGGTATTTTTCTTTTATTTTTATGATTTTTCTAGAGAAATATATGGATTATCTAGAGAAAGATATGGATTTTTGAAAACCTAACATTAAAAATAATTTAGAAAATTCATATTTCTTACTTAAACAAGTTGCACCAACTCAAACTACGGCGGCTCCGAACTCACACGCGACGCTCCGCTATTCAACGCCGCCATCCATGTCTGTCATCCACCTCAGCTTCCATGAGGCCCGTATTTCACGTACCAAGAGTCTGTCTGACTCGATCTCCTCCGTCCATTGGATACACGTGCGATCAGACGACATCCGTTCATCGTCCCTAAGGTACTTAACCCAAGAACCGTTCACACTAAAACCTTAAGATCTTAGCCTAGACTCTACTAAATCGCATGGGGTTTCTTTCTAAACCTTCATCTACTTAAAACAAACACATCTATACGGTTAATCGAGAATGAAATCAAGTAATTACAAATGGAGAATCAAAATAAGCTAGGGTTAGGGTTAGAGCTCAACTCCTTTGTTTGAGGGGGTCTCCTTTATTTGAAAGGGGAGGCCTCAATTAGATGGTTTTGGTAGCTTTGATTGGACCCAACGAACCTCTGTATGAAGTCTCAAGCTTTGGTGAATTGTCTAGGTAT
>NW_018223166.1:0-743 GCF_001263595.1 Phalaenopsis equestris
TGATGAGTTCTCTGGATCAGAAATCACAGTGGAGAGCAAGAGGGTTGTGTATAGGAACTAAATATCATAATTTTCCAAATTTAATTATCTTAGTGATTTAGTATTTGCAAAATTTAAGTGCATTTTAAATGACTTGACCCATGAAATTATTTCCAAAGGTTTTTCTAGTCATGGTGGACCTTTCAAAATTTTCTTAGGATTTTATAATCAATATGCTAATTTCCATGATTATTTTGAAGGAATATTGTGTAATAAGTTGAAAAATATGGATCTCTGTATAGGAACCTCATCTGACTTTAGAAAAATCATAGAAAGTTTATCTTGGCAGAGATAACATGTCAAAATTTCAAGTCAAGGTGATGTGTCAATATGCATGGAGAATCAAATGATTCCAGATTGTATTTAATTAATTAAAAATATTTTATGCATCAATTGGGCTTGAAAATTATTCCACATTATTCTCCTCTGTTCACTGAGCAAGAGAGATATTTTTATTTTATTTTTGTGATTTTTCTATACAAAGTTATGTATTTTTGAAGTTAAGGGTATTAAATAAATAAGAAAATACCCCTATTTTTCTATTTAAACCATGTGTGCCACCTCATCCTATGACGGCTCCGAAAGAATGCGTGGTGCGCTCTGGTTGGACGCCGCCGTTCATGTAGCTTGCTGACTTGACCCGCTATTCATGTCTCAAAGCGCCGTCCCACTCGATCTCCACCGTCCGTTTGATACACGCTTGA
>NW_018223167.1:0-4082 GCF_001263595.1 Phalaenopsis equestris
TTAAACAACTAAAACAAGTTTATATTTCAACACTCTGCTGCATGGTTCTGCGATGTTTGTTCTTAGTTTGGATTTTTTTTATGTTGTTATTTTCTCATCTTATAACTCTATATATTGAGGGTCTTTAACTCTTTCACGTATAACTCTCCTTTATCGTATAATTGTGCTATAGTCGAAGGGGCGGAACAAGATAGACTAAATGTTCACCTTTAAATTTATTTTTTTTGTAATGAGTTATGAATAAATAAATAATTAGTAATAGATAAAAAATTTTGTTTTCTTTATAAATTCATTCGTTGGATACTTTAAGAAAAAATTGGAATATTTATAAAAGAATATTAGATGTAATAAATTTGTCCACTCTGAAAAAAAGGTAAATTTCACACTTATATATTCCCAAGGCTTAATAAAATAGGGTGATAAATAGTAAATATATTTTAATAAAGGGACATTTACATGCGTTACCACACTATTCTTTAATATTAATTGCATAAAAAATATTTCTCATATTAATTTTTGTAAAGTGAAATGCACATTTTCATGCATAAATTTATGACAACAAACTATTATAAATGTAAATATCAAAGTTTAGATGCTAGATTTGTAAACCCTAAATTCATCATAATTGTGTATTTTGTATATAAGTTTTCCTTTTGTTCATCTAAATTATCTTAGTTCTTTGAGGAGAGGTATGCCATGCGGAATGATTTAGAGAAATTTTTCAACATTTATGTTAGTTATGGGGCATTTACACACATACCACCCAATTTCTATTTATTCATATATGTGACACCAAAATCTTATTTTCTTACATTTATAACATGCAAATATTTCATATCAAAAACCACCATTATAACTTTTAAAGAAAGCAAAATTCATTCATAGGTATGTGGTATGTATGTCAAATCGAAAGTTTTAAGTGTTAGATATGTAAATACATAGAAATTGAGTGGGATGCATGTAAATCATGCATGTAAATCTTCCTTTATTTTCATTACAACCCAAAAGCATCTGTTATTAGCCATGCGAAGAACATCATTTAGTCAATTATTTTGGTTTTAGCCACCTTTTTTTACCTTTTTTAATAAGACTAACATCTTTTGATACACAAAGTTGGCATCTTTGAAAAAGTGCAAATATAAGGTCAGAAATATGACCGAAGATATTAATTTTATGCATAATTTTAATGAAGGATTTAAGAAAGTTAGTATTTGGTGGCCTTTTCATTTAGCAATAGCTTATAATTGTATTAGCTCATAGCAGCTGTAAGAGTTTGGAACTCTCATTAGAAAATACAACTCTTAGTTATTTACATGTCTAATGCTTAAACTTTAATATTTATTTGTCTGCAATTTTGTGTCACACAAAAAAAAAGGGTGAAAAATGTGCCTACTATTTTAAAAAATTAATATTTCTATCATTTGGTTCAAATGTTAAAACAATTAACTCGAAATTCTCTACCATGTATCAGTTTGGCGTAGTATGTGGGAACTACAATCCCACTAATGAAGGACTTGCAAAACTTATTGAATGGACACCAGTCACATCACTTGCAACAAGGGAGCATCCTGCTCCAACGCTCACTATTCCAAAGGATAGTCATGAAGCCAAGGACGTAAAGCCTCCGCCTCTTCCCATCCTGGAAGATGTTTTCTTATCGGCGAATGTGACTTGGGTCCTTGTTTCGAGGATTGAGTGTGCAAGATGTGAGACAAGTTACAGAGGGATTTCAGGAAAACATCCTTGTAATGCTTTGTGTTCTTCATTGTTCTTATTTGGAGGAGGAATGAAGATCTAGAGTTGCACTTTAGGTGTGTAATTTTTTTGGTTTTTTCATGCTAAATCTTGTACTTTATTTTGCTTTGATTAATATAATGTGGAACTTGCTATTTCAAAGCATATGCAGTAACTAACTCATATTTTCTCCTCTGTTTTTGTGATTAGAAGTCCAACTTAATTTTCACTCAACTTGGCCAGTTGTTTTGATAAAATTTGTTGTGAAC
The DNA here is from genome assembly GCF_001263595.1 of Phalaenopsis equestris. Classification (NCBI taxonomy): domain Eukaryota; kingdom Viridiplantae; phylum Streptophyta; class Magnoliopsida; order Asparagales; family Orchidaceae; genus Phalaenopsis; species Phalaenopsis equestris. The sequence continues at coordinate 2,004 of NW_018223167.1, forward strand.
TTCGGATTTCAAAAGGAAACATAGTGGAACAACTAGGTTAACACACATTAACTTAGGGGAACAAAAATATTGCTTCTAGGATAGTGCGTTTGTCAAGGAAAATATTAACCTCTTGGACCACAGGCTAAGGAAAAGATATGTTTATGGTTATCACCGTTAACTTTGTGACATGAATATCCTTAGGTTTCTAGAATCCAAAATAGGAGAGAAACCTTAATTTGATAGAACCTCTCACATTAATCTTTTAGGATTTAGATTTTTCAAAAAATCGGTTTAGAGGATTTCAAAAATTTATCAAAGCTCAAACATACCAGGTTAGACTTACTACTTGTAAACTGAAACTTTTTTTTATTTCAGAATTTTACTTGTTCCTCGTGGGATCGATACAAAGATTCAATTTCATATGCTACTTGGACGATCTTACAATTACACTTATAACCTGTACTTAATAGAATTTCAGTGCACATCAAAAGTCTATTCTAATGTTTTCTACATTTACTTTACTTATTTTCTACTTTTACTTCAGTTGTTTCCTATTTTTACTTTAGTTATATCCTACTATTACTTATGTTGCATTTATTTATGTTATTTCTGTTATTACGTCTATTATTTTTTGTTTACATTTATATTATTTTCTGCTTTAACATCAATTATTTTCTTCTTTAATTTTATTATTTTTTTCACATAATTATTCTAATCAATTTATTTTTGCTTGTTACCTATGACTTTAGGTGAAAACGACTGCCAGAGTCCTCGGAGACTAGTTTGTCCAACTTCTTCTAGGGGATGAAGCAAACAATATTGCGCCCCACCATACATACGAGTATGACGGTGACAATCACTAGTATGATAGTCACTAATATGACTGCCATAGCGGTGTCTGTCAGGCCTGTTGCTCCACAACTAGTTACAAAATCGTTTAATGTCGTTACAACTCCCGCCACACTGCCACCCCTACCCTCTTTTAATGTCCATATCGAGCACTTTGATGTGGATAACGCATAATGGTTATAAATCGAGCCATATGGAAATTCATAAGTTATTTAAATTAATATATTTGAAATTAGCTTTTTATTATATTATATAGCTAATATTATTTTTTTGAAGGTTTCATACATCATGGCAGCCCATCCGTAGGATTAATGAGCGCTCCATATTTATCATGAAAGACAATGCCAATCGAGGTTTAAGACACATGGTTCATGGAGTTTGAACTAAAATTAAATAATTTTGGATTATATTATAATCTTAAGATATATTTTAAAATAACTAACATTATTTGAAATTTATTTTGCAGGACTTGTGTGAGAAGCTAAGCATGATCATTAGATCCAGAAGAATTTCGAGACGCGAGAGTGGACACGCTTATGAAACATGTTTGTTGTTGTTTACAAGAAGGACCAGAGGCCCCCTAGATATGAGAGGATGTTAGAGCTTGGGCCTTTTCTTATGATGATGTTGATGAAGCAGCAAAATCGAACCTTAGACTAAGGGGGCATGGGTACTTCTTACACACTGGAGGATCAATCTTTCATACTGATTATAGGAGTATGATAAGATTTCTTTGACGTGCAACGTTGATATATGTAATTATTTTTTATAATCTTTTTAAATGTTATACAATCCACCTCTGAGTTGCACACCACACACATTAACATCAGACGAATTAATAGTGGGTCGACGATATTTTTTACTGTGTCAGCATAAGGTGAATTTTTTTTTTTTTGTGAAATTTATTAACAATCTTATTTTGGTGTTAATTACCCTTTAAAATCTTATATAGGAAGAGTATTTGTGCCTGAAGGATGCTCGGAGTCAGAGCCCATCATGAATTTGTAGCTCTAGTGGTCAGTTTGATCATCCAGACTTTGTGATATGGAGGCAAGTTGTCAGGGGAAGAAATAAGGGAGGGTCTACGACCTCGTCACATAAAGATTTCTCTATAAGGTGAAATACTTTGGTTTAGGCCAGACGTCATCGATTGATGATGAAGGCTCTAAACGTGCAGCTGCACTCTCCTAGGAGTTATAGATTAGCTTTTGCTCTAAGCTATGTGAGATAGATTCCGTGATGAAGCCA
>NW_018223167.1:4204-6385 GCF_001263595.1 Phalaenopsis equestris
CTTGAAAACTTCTTTCTTTTATTTTGTGGCCACCACTCTTACGATATGTTATAAAATATGAGTTAGTCTTTTTTGTTGTTGTTTTATGAGTGTAAATGTGTAAATTTTTTTTTGCTACGACACTTATTTATTTTGTTTTGGCACAAGTTTCCTGTTTATTTTCAAATTTTCAACCCATAATTTATTATCTAATTAAAACTAAGCAAGTCAAAAGATGACGAGATAATTAATTGTTTATCAACCGATTATCAATGACTAATAATTTATTGGCTAATTAGTCAAAAGCATTTAACCGCTAAACAATTCAACCGACGATGCATTTTTCTAAGTCATGTTATGGCTCACAAATTGTAGTCGAGATTCAGTCGAAAATCTAGCTTATGGACTGAAAAAGATCTGATTATCGACTAATTTGTCTGCGGATAATCAGAGAGTTTCCTGTACTTATTTCGAACATAGATTTAAAGCACCAAGTGTTACAAATATAAATATGAAGGTTTGTGTGAGACATGAAATGCATAATAATCACGTGCTATCTATGTAAATTTCCCTTAATTTTACTTTATTTTTGGTCATTAACATTCGTATCAAGCAATTCTCATGTATTTACATATCTTAAACTTAAACTTTATCTTTTACAATTATATCACTCAAAATTTTCATATAACATAAAAAGTATCATTATTTTAACTAAAAATAGTGGAAAACATATGGCATATCTACATACCACAACATGTATTTGTCCACCCCATATGTGTTAATTCGAGTCAGATAGAATCAAACCCGGAATTGATGGGACTTACATCAAAACTATCAAACAACAGACCACCAATTGCATATGTGCGTGTGTCTTAATTATGTGATAAATTTGATTCAATCATTAATTTAAGATATTGGTTGTATATTAATTAAAATTTGTTTTTTTATATTTAATTATAGGTAAATTTTTATTTTTTATAAAATCAACCAAATTAAAAAATTATATTATATTATCTTTTTTCCAATATTAAATCAACAATTGTAAATAATCAAATGACAAAAACTTATTTTTCAGTCATAATCAAATCATAAGACTTAGCAATACATGACAATTTAAATTAACCTTAATTAAAATTTATTAACAATTTAATACATTGGTTCACCAAAATTTTAGTTCAATTCAAAACATAATATAATTATCTTTATTTTATAGGTTTCAAAACTAAAATAAATTTATTCAATGAATATGTAAATCAAAATGATCAAATCCATCAAATGTGCCATAATAAATCTCTCTCTCCATCAGGTTGGATGCTGGTCCCAAACCTCGAAAAAATATTAGGTCTGGAGTTCAAGTGCGAGCTACGTCCGGACAACAAAAGTGATACAATGAAGGTTCGTGCTCCCGCTCCGCCCTGTTGTATCACGTCCGTTGCCCGGACCCAGCTCTGCATCCGGACTTTGAATAAATTAATAACACAGAAAAATTGTAAAGCCTTATAAGAAAAATGAAGGATGTGCAAAACAAGAATGCAAAGAGTAAATAAGTAGAATCCTTCTTTGCCATAGAGCATTTGCTGCTTGGGATGCCTGAATATATTGAGCTTTTATTTATATAGAGCTAATTATTTGATCAATTTAACTTGTGCTTATTAGCCTTGTGCTTTCATGTTTATCCTCTTCTATATTATTAGTATTGTTCTAATTTTCAACTTGTAGCATTTATCCCAAAGACAAAAAAATATATTATTTGATGAGAAAAATGACTAATCAAAATTCATATAATGTCTTCAACAAATAATCAAAATTTAAATTAGGATACTCTGGAAACCTTTTTTTTCAAATCAAGCCTATTACAAAAATTGAACTGTATGATGAAAGATTCAAAAGTTAATTGAGTTGAACACTGATCCCACAAGTTTGATTCAATTTTGTGCGAGGTAAAAAATTTTGATTCGATATGTTTGAAAATTTTGAAATAATCAATTAGTTTTTTTTTCGTAATTGCCCAATTTCGATACTTGGAATTAGTTACTTGGTCTCAAAAGCCAACAGATTAAGTGTCTGTTTGGGACAGCTGCAACTTATTGACTAATCTGCTGATAAGCTGATTAAAAAAAATCTACTGACAAGCTTGGTTCGTTGGCTATTACAAATTTTTATTTTGTTTGGAAAAGCCAGACCACAGCTAGAAAGTTGCCA
>NW_018223168.1:0-2198 GCF_001263595.1 Phalaenopsis equestris
CACATTCACTTCCAGTTGGGTCCCCTCTCAGCGATGATCTACCAGATGAGCAAATAGTACTAGTAGAATCTTCCAGCACTATGCGTTGGGAAATTTACTTTGAAGGGACTTTATCAGCCAGAAAAGATAAAGTATCAGGAACTGTTGTACTAGGAAAAACAGGAATTGGTTTGATCTTTGTTCCACCAGATCAGGGCATGTTAAGATTCTCCTATTATCTCACAGAGTTGTGCACAAACAGCAAGGTAGATTATGAAGCATTAATCACCAGATTGGAGTTGGCAATATCGATGGACATAACAGATTGCCATCTATGGTGACTCACAACTTGTAATTTAACAGGTCTCCGAATAGTACAAAATAATGATGCCAAGATTAAGAAAATACCACCAATATACAATGAAGTTGCTGGAATAGATTTCCAGTGTGACACCATTTATGATTCCTTAGAGAGATAACGCCCATGTCAATGCTTTAGCCAAGCTTGCTAAGGAATTGACAAGAGGACTTTTTTGATATTACAGTACAAGGATGTCAAGTTTTGTCGAAGATCAACTTCAACAGTCTACACAAGTTCAAAAAAGAAGAAGAGATGATAGCTACAGTTGCTGATGTTACTGAAGATTGGTGCATGCCATTAATAGAATACTTGCAAACGCGATGACCGCCAGGTGACAAGTCAAAAGCATATCATATCACAAGAAGAGTTATGTCGTATACTTTGGTAGGTGATGTTCTCTACAAAAGGTCATTCAATCAGATGTGGTTGCAATGTTTAAGCAGAGCAGAAGCACAGGATATTGTCAAAGAAGTGCATGCCGGATTGTGTGGTGCTCACCAATCAGAGCTGAAGATAAAGATGAATACTAAAGGACTCAGATACTATTTGCGAGCAATATTGATAGATTGAATGGATACAGCAAGAAAGTGTCACCTATGTCAAGTGCATGGAGTGATCCTGCACCAACCTCTGAATGTGCTACACCCAACTATTGTCTCATGGTCATTTGAGTGTTGTGGGCACAAATATAGTGGGTTAGATATACCCTCTATCATCAAAAGGACACAGATTTATTCTCGTAGCTACAGTTTATTTCTCCATTTATTTCTCCAAGTGGGTAGAGGTAGTGTCATTACAAGAGGTTACAATGCATCACATTCTGTAGTTCTTCAAAATTCAAATTTTCTACCATTTCATTGTTCCATGCAGAGGTATTTCTGACAACGAGTTAGCCTTCAAGAGCACCAAGATCAACAATTTTGTCAACCAATATGAGATAGATTGGAGATACTCTACAATTTACTATCCTAGAGCAAACGGCTTAGCCGAAACCTTCAATAAAATGCTCGTGCAAATTTTGAAGAAAACATTGAATGAAAATAAGAAGGGATGGCGTGAGAAGTTGTTAGAAGCTTTGTGGGCCTACCAGACAATGGTTAGAACTCCTACTTAGTGTACACTGTATGCGCTCGTGTATGGGTCCAAAGCCGTACTCCCGTTGGAAGTTCAGCTGCCGTCTCTCAGAGTCGCTGTCACTAATCATATTACAGCTGAAGACAATGCCAAACTCTGACTTACAAAATTAGAGAGTCTCCAAAGAAAGTAATTAGAAGCGCAGCAGAATCTAGAGCTCTATCAAGAAAAAATGATCCAGGTTCACAATAAATAGGTCTGCCCGAGGACGTTCAATATCAGTGAACTCGTACTCATCCTCAGAAGTTCTATCCTTACACACCGCAAGATAAGTGAAAATTGTGAACCAACTTGGGAGGTACCATTTTTTGTGGAGAAGGTCTTTTTAGGAGGGTCCTACCAGTTGATGGATTTCCAAGGCGAAAGGCCTATGCTACCGGTCAATGGGAGATATTTGAAGAAATATTATATAACTTAATGTCCTACCACATGATTTTTTTTTTATAGTGATACTTGTTCTTAGGATGGCTATTTGGCCAGCATTTGTAACTGGGTCAAAATTTTTGTAATAAGATCAATTTTAATAAAATAAAAATTCAATTTGCACTTTTAAATTTCTCTCTTGAATTTTAAAATTTCAATAACATAAGTTAAATAAAATATATGTGCGTGTAAAATTTGTGGTAGTGTTCTTGTTCGTGCAAAGTATCAACACATTCAAAGATGGCTTAACACTCGCACTTGATAAGGAGAAGGCAGTGCAGAGCGGAGTTGTGAATTTTGA
>NW_018223169.1:0-1078 GCF_001263595.1 Phalaenopsis equestris
TCTAAAAATTATAGGCCAATAAAATCTTGATTGTAGAATTTTGTATGTTTTTTTATCAACTCTAAAAAGTCTCCTAAAATCAGAATTATGATATTTTTGGATAATTTCATAACTTTCTTTCAATGGTACACATCTTTGAATGATCAGATCCTTTCCTTGTTTATATAAATATGGGTCATCCCAAAAATAAGTCTTAGCCTTAGAAATAAATTTCCTCATTTGTTGGTATGTCATTCCATAGGGTTTAAGATCATTAACAATATAGTTCACAATGTCGGCATACCACGGAACACGCCACTCATTTACAGTGAACGATTTTTCATCTAGAAAATGTTCATTAGTTCTTTTTCAAAATAGAGTGGTTTTTCTAATTCAAACGTGGATAAATGATCAACAATTTGATTTTTAGTTTCCTTCCGATCTACCATTTCAAAATCAAATTCTTGTAAAAGAAGAATCCATTTTAAAAGTCTTAGTTTAGTATCCTTCTTTTTCATTAAATACTAAATAACAGAATGATCTAAATGCACTATACAATGAGTTCCAATCAAATATGATATATATTTATCAAAGACATATACTATTGCTAATAACTCTTTTTCAGTTGTTGTATAATTAATTTGAGTTTCATTAAGAGTTTTACTAGCATAGTAAATAACTTTAAAAATTTTATCATATCTTTGTCCTAAAACAGCTCCGATAGCATAATCACTAGCATCACACATTAATTCAAAAGGTTTTCCCAGTTTGTTGAAACTATAATTAATGCAGTGATTAATTTTTCTTTTAATAATTTAAAAGCTTTTAGGCATTCCTCATCAAAATTAAAAATTGGATCTTTCTCCAGTAAATGGCATAAAGACTTAGAAATCTTAGAAAAGTCCTTAATATATAGCCTGTAGAATCCAGCATATCCTCAAAAACTCCTAATTTCCCTTTCATTTATTGGATAAGGTAAACTAGCAATCACTTGAATTTTAACAGGATCTACTTCCATACCATTTTTTGATATTTAATGACCAGATACAATTCCTCCTGCAACCATAAATAGGCATTTTTCCTAGTTAAGGACTAAATT
>NW_018223170.1:0-3109 GCF_001263595.1 Phalaenopsis equestris
GGGTAAACCCCACACCAAAAATAGTGCCGACAAATGGTGATTATCAAAATTTTGATTCAAGTAATGTGCATTCTTATCAAATGACCACGTCATCCTCAATTTTGGGCTTAAGAAAAGTAAACTATTATCTTTCCGACTTAAGCCCATTACTTAAGAATCATTTAATCTAAGTTGACTTCTGAGTCATGAAAATTAGGAGGGTTATGATTTTGTTGATGTTGTGCAAGGGTGGTGAGTGGGTTTCTACCTTTTAACCCCATTATATTACAATCATCTAAACATATTCATTAAGATCAAAATTATCCATTTTGCCTTGGTCAATCCTAAATTTTGATTAAGGCACCAAAGTCTTAAAGCTACCACTTTACACTTGGGGCACTTCACCTCATAAATCTTTAAACACAACTCAAACGACTTTGAGGGTTTAGAGTGTCATATCCATGATGTAGATACAATATTTAGAGGAGAACATAAGGATCTCTCAAAATTTTGATTTAATTTAGATAATCATTTAAATTTAGAAGATATGATTTTCAAAAATTTATTTATTTAATTATCCAAAATAAAATTTATATTTGTGAAAAATATTATTAGAGGTTTTCTAAGGTCAAAGAAACACTTAGACAAAATATCATGATTTTTTTGAATCAAATTTCTATTATTATTATTCAATTTTAATCAATTTCAATGATTAAATGAATAGAAAATAATATTTTAATTGCAAAAATCATTTTTTTTATTTTTAATACACTTCTCTGAATTCAAAAAATCCAGAGAATCAAATCTTATATTTTTGTGATTTTTAATTTACTTATTATAATTATTTTAGTGGGAGAACATGAAAAATTCATTTTTTAAGCCTTTAAAATTTATTTGTAACGTAGAAAAATTAGGAAAAATGTCATAATCAATTCTAAGTGATCAGGGGACATTCCCACTCATTTTGAACCATTTTTTGTACTTTTAAAAATTTTGATTATTTTAATTATTTTTAATTAATTCAAAATATATTTTAAAAATGAAATATTTTCAAAAAAATGAGTTTTATTTTTATAAGATGCCCTTGATCACAAGGAACTCAGAGAAATGATTTTCTTAATTTTTCTAAGCATATTTAATTTAATATAATTATTTTTATACAAAAAGGCAAGGCTTCCTTAAAAATCCATTTTAATGCTTAGACTAAGTCAAATAATTTTGATATTTTTACAGTGAATAAACATGATTTTTATGGACAATGGAGAAGTGATTTTGCCTATTCTCATAAGTGTATAATTTGCATAAATTAATATAAGGTATATGCATTTAATTAAGTATAAAAAGTCATAAAATGATTCAAAGCATCACAATATTTTCCTTGGACTTCTCTGACCAGAAGGAAACCCATTAAAATTTTTCTCATAATTTTTCAAGTGATTTTTTATTTATATAATTAAAATAAGTCAAAATGGTCATCTTAGCTTAAAAATTAGGGTTAGAAGCATAGAGATGCTCTCTGATCTTGGAAAAATCAGAGAAATTAGGGTTAGAAGCATAGAGATGATCTCTGACCTTGGAAAAATCAGAGAACATCTCTTTTGTGATGGAGGATAAACTCTCAAAATTTCATGCCATAGTGAAATATTTTAAGCCATGAAGAATTAAAATACCACAGAGGGTATTTAATTCTTTAAAAATAATATATTTGAAAAATAATTTTTATTTTTTGTCCACATTATTCTCTTCTATTACTGAGCAAGTGGGTATTTTTCTTTTATTTTTATGATTTTTCTAGGAAAAGTTATCAATTTTTAAAAATCTGTTATTTATTTAATTAAGAAAAAGCTTTAATTTTCTATTTATCCCAATCACGTGTCATGTCATCCTCGTCTTCTCTGAAGCGGCACGCGTTGTTTTTTTGTTCGGCACAGCCATCCGACTCGACAGCCACGCGTCCTGCTGTTCACGCATGAAGGCCCAATCTGGCTCAATCTCATCCGTCTATCTGATGCACGTTCAATCAAACGACTCTCCGTCATCGTCCCCGATAGTCAAAACCCGTGAACCGTCCAACTTTAAACCCTAAGATCTCGGCCTATACTCAACCAAATTACTTTGGATTTGTTCCCACACCTTCATCTACTCAAGAAGAGTACATCTATACGGTTACATTGCTATGAATTGCAAGTTTTCTTCACAAAGGTCCAAACTGAGCCCAAAATTAGGGTTAGCGAGCTATACCTTTGCCCGTTTGCCCAAAAGGTGAGGCCTCGATTAGGTGCTTGTGGAAGCTTCAGTGGAGTCTGAAGAATCTTGTGCATATGTTTAATTCCTCTGGTGAAGGCTCCATGTATGAGTTCAATCAGAGGGTGGAGCGGCCTTAGTCTAAGGATAAGTTAGAGGGCTCAACAGAGGGGGATTTTGATGGGGATCTTCCTCTCTTGCTCTAGTGCAACTCAAGAGCAAATCAATTTGGGGTTTGAGAGAGTTTTAAGGAAGGTCGAATTTTGCCCTGATTTTGAGCTAAAAAAAATCATCTCAAGTGATGGGGAAGATCACCAAAGAATGGTTGCAATGGGTTTGTGGAGTATTGGAGGAGCTCTGAAAACAATTTTAACAAGGTTTCCTCAAGAAAATTTTTTCTGGTCCTTTTAGCCATGGAGGAGGGGTTTAATTAAAACAACTTAGGGTGGCTGTCATGACCTTTATTTGGGTGTAATGTGGAGCTTAGGTGGAGGGCTTCAATATGTTAAACACCAATCAAAGCTAGACACATTGGATGGGTAAAATTGGGTTTGAACTTAGGCATGCGGGTCTCGGTTTTGGCTCCTCTGGCGACTAGGGTGGCTGACCATGGCCAGGGAGGGGCTTTAACAATTAATTTTGGTTGGTGATAGGTTTTGACAAAGATATCTTTGGCTTAAGCAATTTAGAAAACAAATCCCTTGATTTAGGGGACCTTTGGTCCATGGCTCATCTAGGGTGGGTTAAGTGAGTCTAGCGTGGTCACTGGGATCCAAAAGTTGGCTGTAGAAGTCTTGCCTTGATCAATTTGACATGGCTAGGTCAATTATGGTGCATGGTCCAATTTGGGTCTTGTTGACCTCACTTTTGGTTGAGGTTTAGAAAA
>NW_018223171.1:0-2266 GCF_001263595.1 Phalaenopsis equestris
TTGCACCTTGTTGGCATCCACATAAGCAACTTAGGGATCCACCAATTGTCTCTGGTGGCCTCTCCTTTCCCCTCTATTTAAATCCACCCTCCATGGCCAAACCAAGAGAGCTTGCAATTCCTTAGGGAGACTTTGCCAAATTGCTTTCAGAGCTTCTACAAGACCTCCTAAGTGCAATGCAATGTAACCATTCCTCAGCCCTCTTCTCCACTGAACAAAGCCAATTTTCCAACCCTAATTTGAGGCTGAAACAGGACATCTCCAAAACTTTCACCAAATTCAAATTGATTGCACCCACACCATCCCCACATTGAGAGAAGAAGATCCCACACAAAAGCCCCATCACTAGAGCACCCTAGGGTGGACTTTGACCAACACCCAAAATCAACCTTAGTCAAAATTGGGCCTAGACAATTCACCACGACAATAGGCTTCATCCTCAAGCTCTTTAGACCTCCATGAAGCTTCTTTAAGCATCTAATCGAGGCTTCCCCCTTGGACCAAGGTATAATATTTTTCCCCCATCTCGAGCTTATATTAATTCTCCATTGGAGCTTCGGAGCCGTCGTAGGATTGCGTGACACCGCGTGAATAAGTAGAAAAATAGGGTTTTTTTCTATTTCTTTTTTCTATTGATTTAAACCCCCTAGAACTTCAAAAATTCATATCTTTATGTATAAAAATCACTAAAATAAAATAAAAATACATTCTTTCTCAGTGAATAGAGGAGAATAATGTGGAAATATTTTCATTTCCATTTGATGCATATATAATTTTTAATTAATTAAATAGTGTTTTTCTATAATTTTTAATTAATTAAATTGTGTTTTTCTTATTTTAATTCTCCATTGTCATAGACATTTTACCATCGCATGGGACCATGGGGCTTTTAATGTCTCTGTTGTTAGGCGTCTCCCTTGACTTTTCCAAGGTCAGGGGGCATCTCTAACTAAAGATATCAAATTTTCAAGTTAATGGTCTCTATTTTGGTATAAAAATTATAATAATTAAAATACTCATCAGAAAAATACAAAACTTATTTTGGTAGGTTCACTGTGGTTAGAGGATCCTAGAAAGAATATAAACATGATTTAACTCATTAAAAATAACCTAAATTGTCACTAACCCTAAAAATGAAAAGAAAATTAATTTGGAGTAATTGTAAATTTAAATGACATAAAAAATATTCCACAATGTAATTTAATGTTAGAGGAGCTCCCCATAAAAATTTCAAGTCAATTGGAGTTAGTTGATCACTCAAATGGATTAATTAAGTGAAATCACACTTTTGACATTAAAATAATTCTAATAATTTAAATACAAATAAAAAAATTACCAAATTAATTTTGGGAGCTCCTTATGACCAGAGGAACCTAGGAAAAATAAAATTGGAATTAAAATAAACACTTCATTTTTGAGCTATTTTTAAGCATTTAAATAATTAAAAATTAATTAAAAATCATAAAAATTGCAAAATGGTAAAAACACACTAAAATGTCACATTTGGCTTCTTAATCACTTGGGACCTATTAAAATAATTTTCCTAATTTTCTTAGTCAAGATATTAATTTTAAAGGCTTAAAAATGAATTTTCTTTAATTTTTCACTAAAATAATTCTAAAAATTAAAACATAAGTTTAAAAAATATAAAATTTATTTCTTTAGGTTCCCTAGACTTAGAGATATTTAATAAAAATATAAATTTCAATTTTTCATCTAAATGTTATTTTATATTTAATTAATGCTTAAAACAAATAAATAATTCTAATAATTAAATTAAAACTCTAAAAATCTGGAAAATTGGTCCAAGTGGTGCTTTGCCCTAGGTGACCCCCAATAATTTTCTTAAATACAGAAGTTTTATTTTAATAGTTATTAAATTTTCATTGAGAATCCCTATTTTGCATTAAAAATAATTATAAAAATTAAATAAATTTAGAAAACCCACATTTTCTCTTCTGATGTTTTAATTAACTCATAAGTGAGGTAACATAAAATTTTCAAGTCATTTGAGTCTATTTTAAAGAATTATGGGGTATTAAGGCCTGAGGGCCAAAGGGTAATTTTTTAGAATTTAAGGCTTAATTAATATTTAGGCTTAATTAAAGAGCTAAATGGACAAAAAATAATCTTAATTGGAATATTTTAATGACAGAAATAGGAAAAGTTAAATGGTAGTAACCAATCTTACTTTGATCTTCTAAAGTACAAATTTGTAATTTTTCAAAATTAACGAAATTTAGAAGAATATTTAAATAAAAAGATA
>NW_018223171.1:3566-3808 GCF_001263595.1 Phalaenopsis equestris
AACAACAAAGCCATAGGACTTCGAGGTTGTTTGCTTATGCAACGTAAATCCTCACCCTATCTTTAGGCCTTTGCATAGCCTTGTTATACAATATAAGCCCTAACTCGTCTTAGGATTCCGAGGTTGTCATTTGTCACGATCTATATCTTCATATCTTACAGGCTATTTGTGTGATCGTTTCACACGAATATAAGCCCTAATTAATAAAATTGATAGGATGAAACACTTAAATATTTCTCCTC
>NW_018223171.1:3818-12164 GCF_001263595.1 Phalaenopsis equestris
ATTCCTCCTCAAAATTGAAGCCAAATCATAGGATAGTTTGGAAAGTCACTGAGGTTCTCCTCGAGATCTGTGACATCCCCTAGTCTAAAGTCGCCGAGGTTCTCCTCGAGATCTGTGACATCCCCTAGTCCTTCCTCCTTTGTATTCTATTTCGTTCTTTAGATTCTACAATAAAATATTCCAAACATGAGTCATTCCCTTTTCACATATCTTTGTCTGATATCGTTGAAAAGTCCTAACCATTTGACCTCTTTGAAGATAATATCCTCTGATTTTTATCGAGAGTTTTCTTAGGTGACTTCGGTTATCTAAGATATAATTAATTATAGGGGTTTGCCCTTATAGGGGTTAGATAACTACAGGGGTTTGCTCTTATAGGAAGATTTTCCGAACCCAGCTTAATATTAATTTTTTTTTAATTCTTCGTATTAAATAGGAGAATTTGTCGGTCAACATAAAATGGTTTTGTAGACTTGAACGGATGTCATACATTCTTTAGTTTATTTATTTGAGCCTTCACCAGTAAGTAATGTATTTATCCCTTGGGATAGGTGCACTACTTGCGGTATTAGACTCATTTATATAAATTACTGGGGATATGAGATCGGTCCGGTCTTGTATTTTCCAAAATCCAAAATATTATTTTTTAAAATAAAAATTATATTTATTAAATTAAATTAAAACGGGTGTTAGGGTATCCATCCTAGCAGCCGACAACTTCATAACTCAACTTTTTAGTGCCGACAAACGTATTTGATTATTTAAATAATTAAATCTTTGAATTTGTATGGCTCTATAAAGACACCGTCCCTTTCAAAAAATAAAACTGACATTACGATAACAACATATTAAAAATTACAAAATAAAAATTTTCAAAATATAGATATATCACAAATTTTGTAAGTTTTGGATTATAAATGAGTAGAAAGCACAAAAAAAGACAAAATTAGTAAAATCAAAGATAAGATAACAGTAGTTTATCTTGAGTGGGTTAACTTCTTCAATTAACTTGGTGCATAAATCAAGTCACAACCCCCAAACCCCAAGTTCTTCCTTCTCCTTTCCTCTCTCTCTCTCTTATTTTTCCTAATCCCTCACGATTTGGAAATTAAAAGTCATTGCAAATCCATTAGTGGAATTTATATAAAAAAATGTGTCAGTGACATATTTATATAATTATGATTTGTTTGATTTTCATTGTAAACTTCAAATAAAAACTTATATAGCTTAAGATTTAAACTTTAAAAATTATGAAAAAATATTCATAAAATATATAATTATGTTTAGGATACTCAGGTAGAAATGATTTGCAAAATAGATATCAAAAGACATCTGAAATAAATTTATGCCAGCACAAGTCCATTTCTTGAGAAATTACAATTCCACCATTAACCGTTTATTTTCATATTCATATTTATCATAAAAAAATGAAAATAAAATATATTAATTAAATTAAGAAATTTTTTATATTATGGTAAGACCATTTGTAAATCGAGCATATAACAGTCTCATAATAATTATTCAAATCTTTTAAATTAGATCATCCTTCTATACTTTTTCAATGTATGTATTTATTCTTTATTAAAAAATATTTTAAAATGATTTAAAAACTAAAATAATAGAAAAATACATCTTAATAGATTAATTAAAGTATTTATTAATAAAACACACACTAGAGTATTGTGGTTGTTCTAACCACATTTTCATTGAAGAGTCAACTAAAAATATAAGGAGTTTAGTTTAACATAATTGATGCTATATGAAATAAAAGTTTTAATAAAAACATCTCATATAAGAAAAAAAATCCTAACTAAGGAATGTTAATGTGATTAGAAAATCCATAGTGAAAATTAGTTATAAGCTTTAAATACTTAAGTAATGATTATATATAAGAAAAAAATTTAGCTCTAATCCTTGAGAAATCCTATAATATCACACTCTTCATTATTAGAAGTTATACCTTAAGAAGAGTTTCTTATGAAGAACTTAAAGTGGAACAAATATTTCTAACATGTATTTTGAATAAATGATAAAATATTAAATTTTAGACAAGAGAGCTCTTTTATACATGTGCATAAAGGATCAAGCACTATAAAAGAAAATACCAAATTTTAAATGATTTGGTTTAAATGGCTCACATTCACTCTTTTATAGAGTTCAAATGATCTATTAAATTCTTAAATAGTATACGATGTATAATACTTAATACAAAATTTAAATATATGAATATGGATATTATTTGAAAGATGTTATTTTATCTTGATAAGAGAAAATACAACCGCTTTTTTACAAATACAAATGCTAGGTGTGGAGAAGATGTTATTGTTGAAGTTACAATATTTGCCTATATATTATGATGTTCCAAATAAGAACTATCATATACTATAACCAAGATAATTTTCTCTTGTTAAAATAGAAAATATTTTGTTTTTCTTATTGAATAAGCTTAAGCACTCCCCTTTGAAGCACCAAAAAATTTTCCTTATTTCATTTTCAAATTATAACATTCTTATCTCTCTTCTCCTCCACATTCTCTCTTCATTATTTTTTTTATGGGTGCATAAGATAATTGATTTCTTTCTTTTTAGTAGTCACTTTATAGGGAATTATATTTGAAATATAAAGTATGAATAGCTTGTTCACGATCTTGAAAATCAAGTAGGAATATATATTGAGTTTTGTAAACACTAATCTTGAACATTAAAACCTAATTAATAACATTAAAGTTCACATATAATAACAAATAACAAGAAAAGTTAATGGTAGATAATGCTTGTTAGAAGGCATAAACATAAAAAAAATGAAAGAATTGGAAATATATAGGATATTGTTATGAGAATAATTGCACATATAAGAAATATACATTAATAACATATACTTATGCCACAATTTTATGGAAGCATCATCAAGCATATTGTTTTATGCATATATAAAACCCATCCATTTTATTCATACTATATATTTGCATCAAAAAAAAAAAAAGAAAAAGGTATATCATTATGAGAGTGGCATAAACAAAAAATAACAAAAAAATTATGTGGTTAATTAATTATTTATCCATTCTGAAATTATAATAAGAACCCTTTAAAAATTAAATAAATTAATTAAAACATAAATGATTATTAAGTCCTGATGGTAGATAATATTTTCAAAACTTAACCATATTCATATTGAAAAGGTAGTTAAGACTTTAAGGAGTTATAATTAGTGCTTTACTAAATACCAAATTAAATAGAGAACACAAGAAGAAAAAAGTAAATTGCATAAGCCTTATAAAATGTTTAAAATATAAATTGATCAAAAATACAAGATTGATTGATTTTTTAATAATAACATCTGGATGTACCTACATATTATGTGCTCATTCAAATATCAATCTATTGAATCTAATGTGCTAAAAAATTGATTTGAGTTTGCAGAATATAGCTAAGAATCAATTAATTTTAAGTAAATACTTAGCATATTAAGTGAGGATTATACCCCCTTTGATTCAACAACTATTAGAGATCCATTTCTTGGATAGTTTTATTCTCAATGGTATAAATTTTTGCACTTTTATTTAAAATTTCTTCTTGAATATAGTAATTAATTTAGGAAATTAGGCTTTTAAATGTCTCTAAACTTATATGTTGTTGTAGTTTAGATAATTTTTCATCCTTGCATGAAGTGTTAATTTTTATGGTGTATTATTTATTTTAAGGGGTTAGTTAAAACTTAAAAATGTTGAAAGTTTAATTTTGAAATTGCTCAAATATTTTAAAGTAATCATTTAGTACATTAACAAAGAATTATGCTTCTATGGATAATACAATTTACAAATGTTGATAAAGGGCTACTTGGAACTTAGTCAAGTACATTAATAGTTTAAATCATTACATTTACTTAGATTAATAAACTCACATAAAGACATGTGAGTAAAAAGAGAAGGATAAATATTGTGTTCAGAAAGTAATACAGATGGACCAAGAGAGCAATATGATGATTTTGCGTGGGAGGATGTGGCATCCTGAGATGGAGCAAGTGAGAGGAGAATAAACAGTACAACAAACTCTCATAAAAATAAAAAAAATATATCAAAAGAAGCTGGAGAATGCTTAGATAAACACTAGCGTTTCAATGTGAGAGATATAGAATAATAGAGACCATGGTTAGTGCAGGAGGAGAAGAAATGAGAGAATGTATACCAAGAGAGGGCTAGGGCTTGACACAGTGCAAAATTAGATCTGTTGAATGGGTTTTTGGCGCAACATTCATAAACTTGAAGTTTAGGATGAAGAATATGTAAAAAAAAATTTTGAGGTGATATTTATGCAAATCCCCCAAAAAAGATATTCCTCCCACTATAACTTCAATATATTACCTCAGATAAATGCAAATTAACGAGCAAGCATCTCACGTGATAACTTTCAATTTTCCTAAATTAAATTTCTCATTTACCATATTTATTTTCTTGCATTAAAATTTAAAAATGAATACAAAAATATAATAAATTATTATTGTAAGAAAAAAAAATATTAATAACATTTTTTTCTTTAAGATAATTTGATGTACATCACCACTCAAAATATTACAATTTATAAAATTAGCAAGTTACTTTTTGAATTAGCGAACGGTGCTTGTACACATGCCATGATCAAACTATTAAGAATTTGGTAAAAATGGAAAAAAAAATAATTGAGGTTTTATAATGAATTTTAATATTTGAGTTAGAATTAAAAAAAGCTAAATTTCTAAATAGTAATGTTTAGAGTGCTATGCAAGCAATCGTCCCTTTTGGGTTCTCTCGATCTCACACCCACTGAATGTGTAGTTTCAGACTCTGCAGCTCGCACAACTAGGGGAAAAATTTGCGTACATAAGACGTATGCAGAGCTGCGTACGTCTGTAACCTGCAAACAGGTTACAGGGAGGATTTCAGGAGGTTATAACCGCATTATACACCCTGTAACCTCCCTGTAACCTACCTATATATGAAAACAGAAGCGCGGAACTTACTCGAAGGTACAGGTAGGTTACAGGGAGATTACAGGGGGAATAAGGCGGTTATAACCTCCTAAAATTCTCCCTGTAACCTGTTTGTAGGTTAACAAGTTACAGACGTACACAACTCTGCATATACAACTTTGCATATGTACGCAAATTTTTTCCCACAGCTAGGGCGATTCTGGATCCAGATTGATTTCCTTCCCCAACATTTACGGTAAATCCTGATCTTTCGATCCCTCAATCCTCCATTATTTCCCCTCGGAATGTAAAATCGATTCCTAAACCATTCATGCAAATACTGAACCCTGATTCCTCCCGCAACCTGAAACTGCTATGATTTAATCTTCTAGTGCTTCTTAATTGCAATCGCCAACCCTAGAACTGTCCCCACTTCCCAGCCATGGATCTACACCTCAAAGAGCTTTTCACCAGATTCCAAGAACAATTTAGCTCTGGTCCGAGCCTCGGCCCGACTTCCGGCACTTGTCTCCTCAAAGTCGATGGAATTCCCACAGCCTTCATCAAATCCCTCTTCCGCGCCGCCGCCGCACTGTACCGCACCGAGCCATGGAAGCGTCTTCGTCCCCACCACCTCTTCGGCCTTCGGATTGGCAAAGATTTCGATTGGTCAGGCAAGAAACAACCCTTCCCTTGCGCCCAATTCATCGGCGGGGATGGCGGCGATCTTGGCTTTCACATGTTTAAATCTGATTTAGATGCTCAAAAGATGACAGGATTGTCGGAAACCAGCGCGGCTTCTGATGTTGAGCTTTTACGGGTTGTGTTCATCCATGAATCCCTTCTGCTTCCTTCTACAAAGAGAATGATTAGATCCCTATCATTGGATGTAGAAACCGGTGATAAGTTTCCGATTATAGATGTCGCTCGGCGTACTTCTACTGGAAATCGTTTCAGGAACCCTACGGCAGAGGAGCTTCGATATGTCTTCGCTTTCATGAAAGCGATCACCATTGTCCACCCTTTTCTGCAATTTGCTGACAGTGGAAAGTTGGGAAAGAGAAGACTGATGAAATTTGAGTCGTTCATTGAGACTGTTGATGTTCAGTGGCCTCCTGAACTTCCAAGAGCTGGGGAGCTTGTTGCTGTCACTATCTCTCACCCGCCTGTACAGATCTTTCAGGAGAAGAAGCTGAATTCAGAAAATTCAATTCAAGCTGCAAAGTCCATGGAACAGGAAGAGGAGGAGATTTCCTAGTAAAAGTTTTTCTTATTATTTTGCAAGGTTTGAACTCAAATTCTCTTAGTTGCAAGTTTAAGCTCTGAACCAATAAAGTTTCTTTGAAAGGAGGCTATGCTATTACATAAAAAAAATTATTTTTTTTTTGATCTGTTGCCTTGAATGTTTTGTTGGCTTCTCAATTTCAAGTGTTATTTTTTGGGGCATTTACATGCATACCCCAGAATTCTTATGTATTTGCATATCCAACACTTAAACATTCATATTTGCATGAATACCATTAAAAGCTCTAATATCACTTTAAAAATACCATAATTATTTTATTTTTAAAAGTGAAATACATTTTTTCATGCATAGGTTTATGACACCAAGGTGTTACAAGTCTAAATATCAAATTTTGGTGTTAGATGTGTAAATACATAAGAATTGTTTTGTATGCATAGGATTGTGACACCAAGGTGTTATAAGTTTAAATATCAAATTTTGGTGATGGATATGTAAAGACATAAGAATTATGGTAATGCATACAAGTTTCCCCTATTTCCTTTTGGAGTTTTTATTAGAAATGAGGAGTTTTTATATGTATTGCTTGAAATTATTTACACCTGCTCTTCATTATATATGACTAGAGTGCGCATGATGAAAGCATTTTATTTTCTTAAAAAACGTTTGAGAAAACTGAATAAAAAAGTTGATAACTTTATTATACAAGTCAGGGGTGTTGATCATGTTTTTTTTTTTTTTTTTGTTGTGTAATTTATTCACTCTGTATTTCATTTGAGTTCTTCAATGCTTGCTCATGCTTCATCTGCAGAACAGGCTTTTCTTAACCATTTCATGTTGCTTGTATTGTTGATAGCTATTAGTTTTATCGATGATCTACGTACATATACCTCTTAATTCTTATGTACTTACGTGTCCATCACCTAAACTTCAATTTTTACATATATGTATATGTGTCAACT
Organism: Phalaenopsis equestris; assembly: GCF_001263595.1. Taxonomy (NCBI): domain Eukaryota; kingdom Viridiplantae; phylum Streptophyta; class Magnoliopsida; order Asparagales; family Orchidaceae; genus Phalaenopsis; species Phalaenopsis equestris. The sequence continues at coordinate 10,968 of NW_018223171.1, forward strand.
CACCTATGCATGAAAAGGTTTATTTCACTTTTTATAAGTTAAAATAGAGATATTTTTATGTGATATTAATGATTTGGGCGGTATAAATGAAAATGTATATTTCACTTTTAAAAATATAATTTTTGTTCTGAGCTTTTTTTTTTTATTTGTTTCTACTTAGTGTTTTAATTAATGCTAATCCAATTTTGTGGTTGCCTCCTAAGTCTACAAGAAATTTGAAATGCTCTCCACAACAATTGTGATTTGATAGATTATTGGTTTCGAAGCGAGGGTTCACTCATCTTTTTACATGCACCAAAGTAAGGGAGTCAAAGTGAGTTCATGAAAGTCCAACCTGAAACCATCTTACTGACCTGAACCTGACCCGTATAACCATTTAACATAAAATAACATTTAATTGGGTTAATCTTGTGTTTGTTTGGCGGTTTCAATTAGGGTTGTTAACGATCTGATTTAGAGCCTCAGCTCAGCTCAAAATTGGCTCTAAGAAATTTGATTCAAAATTTTGGCTCGTTGTTCGACTCGTTTATTTCGATTAGATCTTGATCCGAGCCAAAATTCGAATAAACTTTCGAACGATTAATGATCTTCGCGCTAAATTTGTTAAATTCACACCCTTAGCACCACTAAAGCTCTTAACGATCTGATTTTAAGCCGAGCAGGTCGGCTCGAAATTGGCTTGAAAAAAATTTGATCCAAAATTTTGGCTCTTAGCCTGGCTCGTTTATTTCAACACAATCTCGATCTGAGCCAATATTTCAATCAATTTTCCAACGATTAACGACCTTCAATCTAAATTTAAAGCCCTAGTTTAGACTGAATTTCAAGTTAAAAGTTCAAGTTCGTGTTAGTGAATGAACCCAAAAAATTAAATGGGTTATGATTCCTAAACTGAACCCATACCCGTAAATTCAGGTCAACCCAAACTTAAATTTTTCTGGTCATGCAGTGATGATTTTTGTAGATCATACGTAAGTTCCCTATGAAATATGATGGCATTTATGCAGCTTTATAATTATCAGTAATTTACTTGTACTAAAGATCCATAAACTTTATATATATTTTACTTGCTGAAACATGATTAAGTTTATTAAAATATTTTACTTGTACTAATGATCCAAGAACTCTACTGATAGCCTAAAACCTCCTTTTTTTCTTGTTTGCCTTTTATCTGGTTTTTATTTTTTATTACTGTCA
>NW_018223172.1:0-398 GCF_001263595.1 Phalaenopsis equestris
ATTTTGAGCTTGAAACCTTGCCAGAAACCAGGAAATAACCCAATGCATCTCCACAGTCCACAAAACTCAGTGAGAGAAGCTAAAACCCCACAAAATCCCCCTCCCACAGAGCCTCTATCATACCTCTAGACCAACACCCAAATTCGGCCGTGATCGATTTCATACCTAGGCGTTACACCAAGACGTGGGACTCAATCCCTCGCCTCCTTGGACCCCAACAAACATGCCAAGAACCTCTGATTGAAGCCTCCCTTCTCAGAGCAAAGGTATAAAACTCCTCTTCCTCCCGAGCTCATTTTGATTCCTCATTTACTTAGGCTCGATTTTATGGTACATTAATCGTATGAATGTGTTCGACTAACTTAGACGAGTCCATAGGATCAAACCTGAGGTAATTT
>NW_018223173.1:0-559 GCF_001263595.1 Phalaenopsis equestris
TTCGCATAACTCTAAAACTTTTTCAAGGTAATTTAAGCATGCGTCAAATGATGTTCCAAATACAGAGAAATTATCCATAAATACTTCCAATCCATCATCAATTAACTTACTAAATATGAACATCATACATCTCTGGAATGTTGTAGGTACATTACATAATCCAAAATGCATTCTTCGAAAAGAAAAAGTTCCAAATGGACTAGTAAATGTTGTATTTTCTTGATCCTTAGGAGCAATAGGAATTTGATGGTAACCGGTATATCCATCTAAAAAATAAAAATATTTGTGCCCAGCAAGTCTATCTACTATATGATCTAAAAAGGGTAAAAGAAAGTGATCTTTTCTTGTGGCAGTGTTTAATTTTTTATAATCAATACAAATACGCCACCCAGTAACTTGTCTGATAGGTATTAATTCATTATTTTCTTTTGTTTCAACAGTCACTCCTTTCTTAGGAACACAATGAATTGGACTTACCCACGCACTATCTGAAATAGGATATATAATTCAAGTGTCTAACCATTTCAAAATTTCCTTCTTAACTACTTCTTTCATCATC
>NW_018223173.1:2822-3359 GCF_001263595.1 Phalaenopsis equestris
TGATGCTAACGAATTTAACCACATCTTAGCCATATCCCTTAGTGAAAAAGGAAAAAAGTCTAAGTCTAACAATATCTTTTGAGACTCTGACATATTTAAAAGTAGCACACAGTTCTAAAAAACAAGCAAGGTGTAAGTTCAGATCTTCATTTGGAGTACCTCCGAATTGATTATTTTGTACCATTTGGATAATAGCAGGTTTAAGCTCAAATGAATTAGCAGCTACATTAGGATTTTGGATAGATAAGTGAATTTCATCTGCTGTAGGATTTGCATAGTCTCGTAGGGGTCTAGGTTGGTGTTCATTATGTATTCCTTGATTGTTCAGGTTGTTTTTAATTGTATCAGAATTTCTAGGTTCTCTTCTTAATCTTCTAATCCTTCTAACAGTGTGTTCTAATTCTGAATCGTAGGGTATAAGATTTTTCAGGTTCAAATTTACGCATACAATTTGAAATCAGTACTCAATAATATAATTAACTAAATAAAAAAATAAGTTGCAATTCAAGTAAAAATTTTCTAATAATCCTAATTTGT
>NW_018223173.1:4159-17291 GCF_001263595.1 Phalaenopsis equestris
AAAACACAACAAAACTCGAAATTCATATATAAAATCAAAGTCATACAAACTACAACAAATAAATAACTTATCTTTAATTTCTCTCGAAAGAACACTCCTCGAAGTTCCTCTGAATCTCTTCCTTTTTTTACAACACACAAAATTCCTCTTCGAAGCAGCAAGGAGGAAGAACAGCAAAGCAGCAAGGAGGAAGAAATCTCTCACTTTCCCTCCACTCTTACAATCTCTCGAAGAATTCCTCACAATATTGGAACCTTTTTGACCTCTAGGAACTCTCTCTAGCACTTCGTTCACTCTCTAGATTCTCCCCTCCCCTTTTAATTTTTGGCTAAAATAGTCTATTAAAGTTTTGGATGAGCTTTCCCAAGAGTTGCCTAAGCATCCCTTCAAAATTTGGCCTTATCCAAAGCTTGAGTAGGTAGCCATCCCCGCCGAGCTCGCCATCGACGACCTCGAGGGCGTTGTCAACGGACTTCTGAAGAATTTTTTCCTATAGCCACGGGAAAAACTCACCGTCGGCGGGGTCAAGGGCACCGTTGGCGGCCTAGTTCAAATCTCTACATTTTGGTCCTTTTCGCTCCAAATTCACTCATTTTTGCATCTTTTTGCTCCAATGACCCTAATTCATCATTCCTGTAACAGAACATCAAAAATACATTTCTTTAAGGTGCAATATCATTAAAATCAGTATAAAATAGGTATGAAAATCTTAACATACTTTTCTTGGGCCACTCATCCAATAACTGGCATTGCTGCTTAAGCGCGAGGCCTCTGGTGCTTAGGCGCGACCTTGTCTGTTTAACCGGCGTGTAAGTGCCGGATATGGCGCTTAAGCGCCAAAACACTTTTGCACATTTTTCACATATTTGCTACAAATTTGATCCCTTTTCACTCCTTTATGTATTTTTCACCTTTTTACCTGTACCTGAAAGAAAATCACACAAATACCTTCCATTAAAGTGCAATATCTCAAAAATAGGTATAAAAATATATTCTAAAAATATGTATAAAAATGTGTCTAAAAACACTATATATTTTAGGTGTATCAGTTACCCTACCCTGATTTTCACTCTATGCTAGCAATCAAGAGTAGAGTCCCATAGAAATGAGGAAAAATTACAACCATAAAATCCTATTAAGGAGCATACGGTTCAAAGAGTTGAATCATTTGTTGAGGCTATGAGTGGAGGTAGTGATAGACCCTCTACATCAGCTGCAGAGGCATCTACTTCTCGCTTTGCATCACTTGAAAGTATTATGTATCAACTCATGATCCCAAAAATAGATATAGTTAATCTTCAAAATCAGATTGGAGAAATTGGAGCAAGAAATTCTTAAAATGATGAGTTTAAGCAGAGGAGAGTTCAACATGATATAGCCTTTGAGGAAGTTATGGTTAGATATCTTAGGGGTGAATATAATGTAGAATTTCTTACTTGCCCCAGCTTTACTCCTTATGCTCCTATTCATGATGAAGAAGAAGAAAAAGAAGATGTTGATGAGGAGGAAGGAAATGGAGATTGATAAATTTAGGAGTTTAGCTTATTTGTCTGGTTGTTTATTTTTCTGTTATGTTGATTGGATGTTATTTGTTTAACATTTGAAACTGATGTCGTAAAAACTTTCATTATGTGTTGTGGACTTAAAATTGTAATAATAACAGTAGATTTTTACTTTTTTTACATTTTTAGTATTTTCAGTTTTTGTTTATGTTTTTAATTCTCAGCAAATTCTTTAGAATATATTATGTTTTATTTAATGCTTTAAAGCTTGTATATTTTTAAAGTTAGTATCTGCAGTATACTAGATACCACTTTTATAGTCAGAAATCCTCTAAAGGTTAGTTTTTATTTTAATGCATTCACTGTTTTCTTTCACCAACTCAATTTTGTTCTAAAACATTTTAAATTACTTAAAAACATAAGTTTTGTGGGGGGGGGGGGGGGATTTAAATGACTATACTTATGTTTATGAATACTATGGTAAATTTAGGCAAAAAGTTTTTAATAATGAAAGTCAATTCTAAAGTTAAAATTACTTGGTATGAATTTTAGAGTTTTTTAATAATAGATAAAACTATATTTTTCTATTTAAAGTAAAGGAAATTGTATTTTTGAAGTGTTAAGAATTTTAGAGTTTCATGTAAAAAGAGAAGAATGAGACTTTATGAAAATCATAAACTAATATGAATTTATAAAATGAAGAAAGGTAAGGGTTTTGACTTTAAGAAAAGGATTGTGAAGTTCAAAACTATTAAATGCTATCTAGATATAGTAATCCTCACTTGAAAAAGAAAAAGAAAAGAAATGATTGAAAAGATTCTAAAAGGAAAAAAAATGAGTGAGGAGAAGTTTGAGGAGATGCCTAATCAAAAATTGGCTTCACTTGAATCAACTTAAGGAAAAGGCTTTATTACATTTTCTAAACTTGTATTGGAGTATTAGTAGTATTATTAGTAAAGTTTTCATGAAGTTATTTTTCTTATGAATATTAAAGTATCCTTGATATGACAAATTGCAATTCTTCTTGAATTAAATAGAGATTCAAAAATCTTAAATTTGATTACTAAATACCCTTAGACTTAGAGTTTGAATTTAAGTTATTAAAGGTTTTTCTTAAATTTTACTATTTTATTTATTAAATTAAAGGATATAAGTTATAAGTTAATCTCTATCCTAAGTCATATGCTTTTATGATGTAAAAGTGTCACTTGAGGACAAACAACATTTAAGTTTGGGGGATTTTGATACACCATAAAAATATGTAGTTTTAAGTATATATTTTATACTTATTTTTTGTGATATTGCACCTTAAAGAAGGATATTTTTATGTTTTTATTGCAGGTATATCAATTTTAGGTATTTGGAGCAAAAGTAGCAAAAAGGACGATATTTGGAGCCAAAACAACATATTTTGGGATTCTGGCGCAAGATGCTCCAAATTGGCGCACAATGCGCCAACATATAGAGAACTGGTGCAAGATGCGCTAGATTGGCGCAGGATGTGCTAAAATGCAGAAAAACATGGTCTTCAACAAGCTGGAGTAAGATGAGCCATATTGGCTCCAGATGTGTCATTTAAGAGTGAGCTGGTGTAAGATGCGCCATATTTGGCGCAAGATGTGCCAGAGATGACTTTTTGCAAATTAAGGCAGTTTAAGATAAATTTTGCACAAATTTCAAAAGGGACACTTGTTCTCAATGCCCCATTGAGTGATTCAATGCATCTAAACACCTTTGAAGGTTTGGGATATTTCTCTTTTATGAAGGAATATGTCTCTTGGATCAATGGACATGTCTTTCGAATTCAAAAGAGTTGACTTTTGGAAATAATTTTGGGGGGAATTTTGAATTCTTTTTAGAGCGAGGGAGCCTCTAATAAAAGAGGAGGACTTCTAGAGTGTGTGTGAGTGACGTCTGAAGGGGGAAAAAAGAAGAGAGAGAGAGAGAGAGACAAGTCAAGAGGGCTTGGAGATTTTCTTCAAGGATTGTAAGAAAAGAGGGAATGTGAGAGATTTCTTCTTCATTACACTTATAAGAGAGAATTGAGAGTGCTTGTAAAGAGAGAAAGGCTTGAAGAGAACTTCTAGGGATATGCTTGGGAAGGATTATGAGATAAGTTGTGTTTTTATTTTTTTTTGCTTTATAAACTTGTTTTTATATATGAAATCCATGTTTTGTCGTATCCTTCTCATGAATTCTAAGTAGTCTTCTTTATCCTTCTCCCTACTTTGAGGTATGGTTTTGTGAAGAATTGATTTTGTTTTATATGGTTTTAAATGTCAATAATTTGTGATATTGAACTCCAATCTTCATTTACTTTTTGATCTAGCCAATTGAAATGTTAAAATGTGTTGAGAAACTTATGTTCTAAAAGAGTTATGATTTCTACAACATGGGGAGAATAACATTTGATTTCATGGGAGAGTCTGTCATCCATGGAGTTGGGTGCAAGAAAATAGGGAAATATACTTTGTTGGTGCAAAATTGGAGATTTTAAGGTGACAAATTAAAATTGTTTATTTGGTCCTGTGGATTGGAAACTGATGTGAGACTGTTAGCCCTTTGATGAGGGAGTAATGGGAGCTCTGGAGTGGTAGCTGGTATCCTCCCAGCCTAACCACAAAATTAGGGACTAAACTCTGGATTAGTCAATTTTATTTTTGCACTCGGAAGAGGTTAAAGAATAGGATTTGTCCTACTTTGCACAACACAGTTTATATATATATATATTCAAATGATTTTAATTTATTCACAATCCATATACTTATTGTAAAGGGGATCGATGCTTTCTTAAATTTAAACATTTTGTAAAAAAAAAAAGTTTTCGTAAATTTACTTTTGAAAGTTTAGAATTTAGTTTAGTTAATTTTGCCTTCAACAGCATTTTAATTAACATTCACTCTAGTATTTAATATTCAAATTTCACACTTTAATTTTTGTAGTTTTAAAAATTGTAGTATACATTATAATCTTTCCGTAAAAAAAAATTTATTTAGTTTTTGTAAGTTTACTTTTGAAGGTTTAGAATTTAGTTTAGTTAATTTTGCTTTCAACTACATTTTAATTAGCATTCACTCTAGTATTTAATATTCAAATTTCACACTTTAATTCTTGTAGTTTTAAAAATTGTAGTATACATTATAATCTTAAACATTTTCTTATAGGCATTTGCAACTTCCCTGTGGGATCAATATCTAGGACTCCGTTATAGCCCATTATTACTTGAGTGATATGTATACTTGCGTTATTTTTAAAGGGGGTTTGGCAGTTTATAAAGATTTTTAAAAGATAAAACTATTTTCACTGTAGTTATTTTTGTTGGGATTAATTTGCATATTTGCTTTTTCATATTTGTTATTGCATCCGCCGAGTGTATTTTGTAATATTGAAAAATATTTGCAAAATTAACACACTAAATCCACCCACATCATTTACTCCTCAGAAATTTAACCATGGCCTTTTTATATGCAATGTCATGTTGTACTCTTCTCCACTTATAATCGTCATTGTAAGATTTTCTTGATTCTAAACCACCTATTTTGTTCTGTATTGCTATAATATATGATTGTTGATTCATTGGCTGCTCCATAATATTTTTAAGTTAAATAGAACTAGAAGTAGATGGTCCTGCAACTGATGTTGAGGATCTATCACTACTTCCACTTCTAGATCCAACAAATGATTCAAATCTATGCACTGTGGGTTTTCCAATTTGCTTAAGTGGTTGCAACATTTCGTCATTCTTATCAAATTCTACTCCTGATTGTTCAAATAAAGTGAAAATCAGGGCAAGATAACCCAAACCACTAGCTATCCCACTTCTAGTAATACTTTGAGCATTATTCATAATAAGAGCACCGATATCAATAGCTTTCATTTGTTGAATGTAAAAATTTAGTACTGATCTCTCCTTAGTCGCTTCACTCAGGTGATTAATTGGAAGCAATTTTGTAGAGATAAAGTAATGTCATGCTTTAGATTGAACATTTAACATGAAAGTGGAGAAATTGAGTTTGTGATTATTCTTTATCTTCCATTCTCCCCTTCCATCAGTGAGATAGACAATTACTTCATCAATTGATGAATCTGAAATCACAAATACAGAATATGCATGATGAAATTCATTCCACATCCTAAAAGGGCATTGATTCTTTCTCGAGTAAATTCAACAAGTTTTCCTCTAACATAAATGTGCTCGTCTGCAGTCACCTAAAGATTGGCATAAAATTATGAAATGATAGGAACAATGGCTACTACTATGAAGTAGCAAAAGGTCTTCAAGTTCTGAGCAATTATCAACCTTTCAATCTCTCCTCCCGGGTTTTAAAATGCATGTTCTTGAATTAATTATCTTGTTCCTATCATAGCGTTGTAATTATATTGGGCTTTCAAATTTATGAATTTCCTCGCATCAAAATTTTTCGAAGGCTTTCCTCTTTTCACTCTTGGAGCCATAAGAATTTATAAATAAATTCACATAAAATCCAAATAAATTTAGAATATCATAAATAAAACTCTAAAAGTAGGAATATTTGATAAGAAACTTTTCACCATGGGTTCTTTTTAAACTTCTTCAATAAAAACTCAAAATTTCCAATTTCCTAAACATAGGAAAAATCCATGGTGAAAATAAAAAATTTCTAAGTTAAAGTGAAGCTCTTACCAAGGGAAGATAAAATCCAAGACTTTTTAGCCTTCAAATCTCTTCAAACCCACCAAATTCAAAGCCACCAAATGGAAAGCCTTAAGTTGAGTTTTGATCTTAGTTTAGCAGTAAAAATGGGGTTTTACAGGGGTTTTTTTTGCGGTTTTAAGTAAATCTGAGCGTTTTTTTTGGGAAACTGGCACCTTTCGCGCCAACACAAAAAATTTTCAAATTTTGATTTTCTTTTGAAATCTGCTGTGTACCAAACCATGTCAACCTCAAATTAACTCAACTAAACAATTATAGTGATAATTAAATAATTTTCTAACACATTTTTTTATAAACAACACAAAACTCACATTTATATTTAAAATCCAAATGATTACAAACCCGCATTTTTCAAGCCAATACATGTAATTCAGCGTCAAAATCAAACCATACAAACTAACGCTGAAGACTAAATATTAGATACTCAACATATGACATAGATACAGTTCAACAATAAAAGTAAATGAAATCTAACATAAATATGTAACACATATAAGCAATAATAATTACAAATTCCTTACTAAAACAAGTTTAAACGTGTTCTTCACTTTCATCTTCTAGAATGTTTCTCATGGATCAGTAGTGAACGTATAATTTGTAAAAAGGTCGGTGAGGAAATTCATATGTCAAATCTTCTTCAATCCAAGCATTTTTCTTAAACATACACACCATACCTATTTCAATACGCCCGATATGTGCAAATTGTTCTTTCATCATCCAATCCAAATGATTAAATATATCAAAAATATTTCCAATTGAATTCATAATATTTTGTACCTCTTTGTCCAACTTCTTGATCCTTTTCAAAATATCATACGAACTATAAGGAAAGCGGGGCTGAATAGGTGATGATATCAAAATATCACGATGAGATGATTGATCCATTAAAATATTCATATTGTTCTTCTCCCCATTTCTTATACAATTGTAACAAACCTCTTGGTCCATAGGCTTCCAAGGGAGATGCACTTTTTCCCAACTTTCATAAGGCACTGTTGACTGGCTGCACAATAAGAATATGGTAGATGGATACCCCAGCCCATAAGTTGATCCGTTGATAATCAAACCCAAAATAAATTTTATAATTAAAGCACCCACATTAATAGTTCTCCTGATTTGAATATAATAATTTAAAATAATAATTTCTTTAGTCGCTTTACCGATTTTAATGGTAGGAAGTAGTTTTGATGCAATAAAGAAATGTCATGCCTTCGATGCAGGATTCAATAATGATGAAGAAAAACTTACATGTACATTATGGTTTCTCTCCCAATTTGCATCTTCATTACTAAGGAATCGATAGAGTTCAAGCATGTTATCTCTCGTAGGGACAAAATTGCGTTGTGATAAATAGGGACACTTTCAATCATAAACAAAGCATTGTGATAAATAGGGACACTTTCAATCATAAACAAATAATTTATTCTTCAAGAAGTAAATGGTACCCACCTCCTCGAACATAGACGACTCCTTGGTTAATTCCATGAAGATTAGCATAAAAATCTTTCACTACAGGAACTACTACCGCAGTAGTGGTTACTACCACAGTAGTGGTATAGCAAAGCACTTCCCAACGTATTTGTGCAATAATCTCTTCCACTCAAGTATTTGGTGTGTTGAATCCTTGATTCATAAACCCTCATTCCTTGATTAATCTTTTCTTTATAAGAGCTCGATCATATAACTTCTGTGCATCAAAACTGATGAACTTCCTCCTGTTGAAAATTCCACATCTAGCAGTTTCTTTAGAGTGGGAAGCCATAGGATTTGAAAATGGTGACTTTCCATTCATTTCCCACTCTTAAATAACTTCAAAATTTATTTTTTGGGAGTTATTAGGAAGAAAAAATGCCCAAAACAGCCTTTAAAATGGTCCAAATTCATTTCGGTAACCGCGACACCAATTTTTTGCCCCTCTAGCGCCAGCTCTTTAGAAAATGACGTCTCAGGTGCCAAAATTGGTGCCTCTGGTGCGAGTTCAGATTTCTGCACTGTTTCATTTTAAATTCAAATAAATCTTAAATCTTACATAAAATTTGGTAAATAAAGTATTTTCTCAATATGGAAGTCTCTCAAGTACATGGAATTCATAAAGAAAACATAAACATAAATATATATATAATACTATTTATAAAAACAAATTAGCAACATTAAAAAAGATAATTATGGGTTGTCTTCCACAAAGTGCTTGGTTTAATGTCGTCAGCTCAACATTCCCAGTCTTTACTTTAGGTGACCCAACATTACAATCTCTTTAAAAATTGGTCTTTTACCATCAAAATATGGTTTCAGTCTGTGCCCATTCACTTTAAATGTGTTTCCAGTCTTGAGATCTTCAATATTAACAACTCCATAAGGATAGCCTTTTACAATTATGAATGGTCCTGTCCACCTAGACTTCATTTTTCAAGAAAATAATTTCAATCTTGTATTGTATAATAAAAATTTCTGTCCAAGCTCAAATTCCTTTTTTATTATCTTCCAATCATGCAATTCTTTCATTTTCTCTTTATATATCCTAGCATTATCGTACGATTCATTCTATGAGATTCATTCCTAATTTCTTCAAGCTCATTCAGTTGCAATAATCTTTTCTCATCAACATCTTTTAAATTAAAATTAAAATCCTTAATAGCTGATCCTGAAACTGCTTATATACAACAATATAACAATGTCATTGATGATATTTTTGTCATTGATGATATTTTTCACTTAATATTTTTCACTTATGTTTTCTTACTTTACAACAGAACAAAAAGCTAGATCCTTATGAAAATAAAAATTTAACTCTTTCATTTATATTTATATTGGGATACTACGCAAGTATACGTATCGTTATCAAGTAATATAGAACTTTTATTAAGACATGAATATCGAACCCACAGAGAAATTATGCAATATGCTCTATTGAACAACAAACTTTCTATTTTAAAAAGACAATTACTTAAACTAGAGATGTATTCACGGTAATTAAAATTCAAATCTTTTTGGTATTTTGGATATTTTGACAAAATAGTAACAATTTAAAAAGATAACTTGTGTTTATGTAAAAGAAAAGCACTGAATTTGAAAATATCTTTCTCCTTGTCATGAATCAGTAATAAGCATAGGAATTTTGTTATGGAAGTATGCGAATTGTGTTGTGTCAAATAGGAGCAACTATATTCTTTACCCTTACTAGAGATGCTATAAAGAACATTGGTTAGTTTAAAGTTTGAATAGTTCTGAAGACCGGCTAGGCAGGGAAGATACTAGCTCTCACTCTAGAGTTCACTTGTTCCCTCCACCTAGGGGCTAACATCTCATATCAGAACCTAAAATAATAAACTAAGTTGTGGGCTTTAACCTGTAACTTTAAAGCCCTCTAACTGTACACCCTTCAATGATGATTTTCCTATTTATTTGCTCTCAATATATGAATTACATTCTCATTCATACAACCTCATATGATTCTTTCCAATTTTTAACTAAGAAAATACCAGCCTGGTTCTTACGTGTTCTCACAACAAATTTTAACATCTGGATAAGCCAAATCAAAAAGTAAAGGAAATTCATGGATTTAAATCATCACAAATTCTTCCAACATTAAAGATCAATACTCTCCACAACTTCCATCTAACACTTTAATTACTTTTCATTTTAAGGAAAAAGATAAAGAAAACTATTCAAAATTCATGGAGAAAATAAAAACACACTTTAGTTTAAAAATAGAAATCATTGTCAAACTAATAAGAAGTCTCGATTAAAACCAAAAGTAATTTAAAACAAAAGATAAAAATGTATCTCAAATCCTCCACCAAACTCTTGAAGTTTCTTTGAATCTCTTCTCTTTTATAACACTCTCAAAATAAACTAAAAATAAAAAGGATAAAGTAAATTTTTGTGGTGCTTGAAAATCTCTCCAAAACTATCTCTCCAAACTCCTTAGAACTCCTCTTTTTCTAAATTTTTTCAGAACTTTCAAGCACTCCTTTCAAATGTTTCAACTTCATTCTTTTATAAACCTCCAAAAGGTGACTCGGAAACTCTTCAAAATGTGTCCACATTCGATGAATCCTCCAAAGGATGCCTCTTTTCATAAGTCTTTTAATCATATTTTTTGTTCTTAATGGTTATAACCACCTTCTTAAGCCGATAGGTGCCTAAAATACCTCTTCAAAATTCAGCCAAATGAAGAAAATACTCAAATAACTGCCTCTAGCGCTTAAGAGTGGGGCCTTTGGAGCTTTGGCGCAACCTTCTTTGTTTAACCGGTGCTCAAGCGCCGGATCTGGCGCTTAGGCGCGAAAACACTTTAACACAATTTTCATATTTTTGCTCCAAATTTGATCCGTTTTCACTCCTTTAAGTATTTTTCACCTTTTTTACTTGTGCCTGAAACAAAAACAGAAAAATACCTTCCATTAAAGTGCAATATCTGAAAAATAGGTATAAAAATGTGTCTAAAAACACTATATATTTTAGGTGTATCAAAATCCCCAAAACTTAAAATGTTTGTGTCCTCAAGTGACACTTCAATCTTTAAAAACTAAATAGGTATGATATGTATATGAGTTTCTTTAGGAGTTACTAAAATTTAGATTTAGAAATATAGTAGTCGAATTTAGGAAAAATATTTAGTAAATGAGAACAACTTAAAGTTTAGAAATTTTTAATGTTAAGAAAGATGAAAATATGAGTTCCTATCTAATTCAAAAATATTGTAGATTCTCCAAGTTTTGAATTTAGCCCTTTGATTAACTCCACTTAAAAATTTTATTAAGAATAATTTTACTTACTATGTTATAGTTTTAAGCTTAAGATTTTCTCAAGTCTTATACTTTAAAAAGATCAAATGTGGAACCAATTTTTGATTAGGCACTAATCCTCAAGCTTCTCCTCCCTTATATTTTTTTTCTTTTTCTTTTTCTTTTCTTTTTTTTCTTTTTAGGCAAGGATTACTATATCTGGATAGGCCTTTAATGTTTTTGAATTCCACTTCTCCTTTCTTAAAGCAAAGTCCTGATATAAATCTTTTACTTATAAATATAATAATAGTATCAAAAATTATTTTAATAAAAGAAATTTAAGTATTAAAAATAAAAGTCTAAATTTCTAAATTTTTCAAAAATACAATTTTTCTTACTAATGATAGTTACTTATATTAAACATTTTCTACACTAAAAACTTTTAACTTAAATTATTTCTTCATTACAAAAAATTTCAACTAAATTTTCTTACTCATTTCTAAAATCAAATTTTACTTCCCTAATATAAATTCATATACATGATCATTTTTCTTTTAAAATCAAATTCATTTGTAGCATAATTGAGAACAAATAAAATTCAAGTTTTTAAAATATTTTTCATCCCCCAAACTTAAATTTTTAACAGATTAAACTTTAATCTTATATCATTTTCATTTCAATTTAACATTTAGAGATTTTGTAGACTTTTAAGTAGTGGGTACAAACATAAAAGCAAGCTAACACACTAACTTTGACTTCACAGTCTCAACATAAAAGCAAACACATTAACAAGATAAAAGAAAAATACAGGGTAACAGTTTTCTAAGTTTCAAATTTAAGATCTATGCTAGCAAGATTTTCAACTTTACAAAAGACATAGAATTAAGTTAAGTTCTAAACTAACTAAATCACAGTACTAAACACACAACAACAGATACTACCCTAGCATTTTAAAATAAAACTACTAACAAAATTCTTCAGTAAGAAAGGAAATAACCTAATTCTTATGACATCATATGATACACAATCATATTTAAATGTAGCGCACAGTTCTAAAATATTGGCAAGATGTAAATTTGGATCTTTAGTTGGTGATCCCCCAAACTGATTATTTGATACCATTTAGATAATAGTAGGTTTAATAGGTTTAAGATCAAATGAATTAACCACTATAGTAGGTTTTTTAATACTACAATGAAGTTCATCTACAGTAGGGTTAGCATAATTTCTTAAAGGTCTAAGCACTTGATGAATTTCAGCGTTGATGAATTTCAGCATTTTGATTGATTTGGTTTGCCATTTCTATAATTTTTTTAGATTTTTCAAGAATTTTGAATTTTTTGGTTTTTTCTGATTTTCTTAATAGTTCTTTCTAATTCAGAATCGTAGGGCACTAGTCCTTCGGAACCTGAACTACGCATACACTAACTAAAAATATAAATAAAATAAAACTCACAAAATAAAATATAATAATTGTTAAAGTTTAAATAAGACTTTCTAAAATAGAATTTTGCTTTTAAATCAATTAATTTTTCTTTCCCCGACAACAATGCCAAAAACTTGATTTTGAAACTGCTTATATGCATATTTATGTTCCTTAGTATGTAGTATAACAATGTCTTTAACAATGTCTTTGATGATATTTTCACTTCTGTTTCCTTACTTTGCAACATAACCAAAAACTTGATCCGAACGAATATAAAAATTTAACTCTTTAATTTATATTTATATTGGGATACTACGCAAGTATACGATCGTTATCAAGTAATATAAGACTTTTTGATTAAGACCTGAATATTGAACCCACAGGAAAATGCAATTTGCACTATTGAACAACAAACTTTCTTTTTTAAAAAGACAATTACTTAAACTAAAAATATTTTTGCAGTATTAAAATTCAAATCTTTTTGGTATTTTTGATATTTTGACAAAACAATAAAAATTTAAAAAGATAACTTGAGTTTATGTAAAAGTAAAGCAAGTAATTTAAAAAATATCTTTATCCTTATCATGTATCGGTAATAAGTATTGGAATTCTGGTAAGTATTGGAATTTTGTTGTGGAAGTATACGAATTGTGTTGTGCCAAATAGGAGCAATTATATTCCTTACCCTTACTAGAGATGTTATAAAGAACATTAGCTAATTTAAAGTTTGAACAGTTCTGAAGACCGGCTAGGCAGGGAAGATACCAGCTCTCACTCTAGAGTT
>NW_018223173.1:17374-27456 GCF_001263595.1 Phalaenopsis equestris
ACCCTTCAATGATTATTTCCCTATTTATTTGCACTAAATCATATGAATTCCATTCTCATTCATACAACCTCATGTGATTCTTTCCAATTATTGACTGAGACAATACCAGTCCGGTTCTTACATGTTCTCACAACAAATTTTAACATCTGGATAGGCCAAATCAAGAAGTAAATGAAGTTCATGGATTTAAATCATCACAACTTCTTCCAACATTAAAGATCAGTACTCTCCATAACTTCTATCCAACTCTTTAATTACTTAACATTTTAAGGAAAAAAGATAAAGAAAACTACTCAGAATAAATGGAGAAAATAAAAACACACTTTAGTTTAAAAGTAGAAATCATTGTCAAACCAACAAGAAGTCTCGATTAAAACCAAAAGTAGTTTAAAACAAAAGATAAAAACTTATCTCAAATCCTCCACCAAACTCTTAAAGTTTCTTTGAATCTCTAAATCTCTTCTCTTTTACAATACTCTCGAAATAAACTAAAAACAAAAAGGATAAAGTAAATTTTTGTGGTGCTTGAAAATCTCTCCAAAATTATCTCTCCAAACTCCTTAGAACTCCTCTTCTTCTAACTCCTCTCCTTAGAACTCCTCTTCTTCTAACTCTTTTCAAAACTTTCAAGCACCCCTTTCAATTGTCTCAACTTCCTTCCTTTATAAATCTCCAAAAGGTGCCTTGGAAACTCTTCAAAATGTGTCCACATTCGATGAATCCTCTAAAGGATGCCTCCTTTCACAAGTCTTTTAATAATATTTTCGTTCTTAGTGGTCATAAGCACCCTCTTAAGCCAATAGCTACCTCAAATACCTCTTCAAAATTTGGCCAAATGAAGAAAACCATCAAGTAACTACCTCTGGCGCTTAAGCACGGGCCGTCTTGCGCTTAGGCGCAGCCTTCTCTATTTAACCGGTGCTTAAGCGCCAGATCTGGCGCTTAGGCGCCAAAATACTAGCAAAATTTTCACATTTTTGCTGTAAATTTGATCCTTTTTCACTCTTTTAAGCATTTTTCACCTTTTTACTTGTACCAAATAGAAAAAAACATAAAAATACCTTCCATTAAAATGCAATATTTAAAAAATAGGTATAAAAATGTATCTAATAACACTATATATTTTAGGTGTAATAGCCCAACAAGCTTTATGCTCCAATTGTACTCGTAAGTGACAAGTCTTCCAAAAAAATAATCTATATGGGAACATTCCTATTGGCATCTTATAAGCTATCCTATAAAACCATAATGCAGTATCTAATATAACAGACCAATCCATTTTATTAGAATTTACAATTTTTTTCCAATATTCTTTTAATTTCACGATTAGATACTTCTACTAGACTATTAGTCTAGGGATGATAAGCAGTAGCAATCCTATGTATAATATCATATTTTCCACCAAATTTTTTATTCATTTGTTCCAAAAGTGAGATCCTTCATCAGTAATAATTATTCTCGACATTCCATATCTTGTAAAAATTTTTTTTATTAAAAATTTTGAAACACTCCGAGCATAACATCAAGATAAAGTGATTGCTTCAATCCACTTTGATACATAGTCCACTGTAATGAATATATATATATATATATATGGTCGCTAGCTTTCCTAGTGCTCTGCTAGGGTTTTGGGATGGGTGACTGCGGCGAATGTGGAGTTTTGCTATCTCTCTTATTTGTTTTCCTTGCTTTCTTTGGGTGTGTAGTGTTTTGGTTCCTTTCCCTTTGTGGTTTTGCTGGTTTTCCTTCTTCGCACCCTCTTAAGCCAATAGCTACCTCAAATACCTCTTCAAAATTTGGCCAAATGAAGAAAACCATCAAGTAACTACCTCTGGCGCTTAAGCACGGGCCGTCTTGCGCTTAGGCGCAGCCTTCTCTATTTAACCGGTGCTTAAGCGCCAGATCTGGCGCTTAGGCGCCAAAATACTAGCAAAATTTTCACATTTTTGCTGTAAATTTGATCCTTTTTCACTCTTTTAAGCATTTTTCACCTTTTTACTTGTACCAAATAGAAAAAAACATAAAAATACCTTCCATTAAAATGCAATATTTAAAAAATAGGTATAAAAATGTATCTAATAACACTATATATTTTAGGTGTAATAGCCCAACAAGCTTTATGCTCCAATTGTACTCGTAAGTGACAAGTCTTCCAAAAAAATAATCTATATGGGAACATTCCTATTGGCATCTTATAAGCTATCCTATAAAACCATAATGCAGTATCTAATATAACAGACCAATCCATTTTATTAGAATTTACAATTTTTTTCCAATATTCTTTTAATTTCACGATTAGATACTTCTACTAGACTATTAGTCTAGGGATGATAAGCAGTAGCAATCCTATGTATAATATCATATTTTCCACCAAATTTTTTATTCATTTGTTCCAAAAGTGAGATCCTTCATCAGTAATAATTATTCTCGACATTCCATATCTTGTAAAAATTTTTTTTATTAAAAATTTTGAAACACTCCGAGCATAACATCAAGATAAAGTGATTGCTTCAATCCACTTTGATACATAGTCCACTGTAATGAATATATATATATATATATATGGTCGCTAGCTTTCCTAGTGCTCTGCTAGGGTTTTGGGATGGGTGACTGCGGCGAATGTGGAGTTTTGCTATCTCTCTTATTTGTTTTCCTTGCTTTCTTTGGGTGTGTAGTGTTTTGGTTCCTTTCCCTTTGTGGTTTTGCTGGTTTTCCTTCTTCCCGGGCGCTTCGAAGTTTGAATTTACTGTTACATTGATTTTCATTGGAGTTTATGAGGACTTGTCTGTTCTCTATTTTTTTTATTGTTGCTTTTTGCTGAAGAGTTTTTGATGGCTGATTTTAATCCTATTTATGTTGTTACTAACTCTCAGTGGACCAAGGCCACTTATGCTAGAGTGGTTGGTAAGGGTCAGGATTCTATGCTTGATGCTAAACTCCTGGTCTTCCCACAATCTTTTCATGATGCTGCAGTTGGTAAAGAAACCTGTCAGCTTATTAACCCCTTAGTTGTAAAGGAGGGCAAGCTTGCTATCTACTATAATAATGAGGAACTGGTCACTCTAGAGGCTGAGGAAAAATTTATTCTCATTGGCAATTTCCAACTAGGTCACCCCAAAATGGAAGTTGTTAGAAGATTTTTTGACAACTTTCCATTTGTTGGTGCTTGGTTGTTGGGACTGGTTGATGGCCAGCATATCATGATTAAATTAGCATTAGAAGAAGATTGTACTAGACTATTTGCCAATCAAACAGTCTATATGGATGGAATCCCCATGAAGGTTGTTAAATGGACACCTAACTTTTATCCCTGCAAAGAACCTCCCATTGTCCCTATTTGGTTTAAGTTACCTAGACTTCCTTTACATTTTTTTATTCATAAGGTTCATTTTAACATTGGGTTGGCATTAGGAAAACCATTGAAGATGGACTTTCCCACTTTTAATTTATACAGACCTTCAGTAGCAAGAATTTTGGTGGAGAGGGACATCAATCTTCCTATGGTAGAGGAAATTTGGCTTGGGTCTAAAGAGGGGCACTGGCAGAAAATTATTATGGAGCAAATACCTTACTATTTCCCTCATTGCACAAACTTTGGGCACACCTCTAAATGGTGTTATAGGCTACATCCTACCCACAAGAAGAAAACCACAATTCCCATGGAAAATGGAGCTATTACTGGTACTAATAACAAGCTCCCTGAGAATACTGCTACAGTAAGACATTCCACTGATGTGGAAGCAATAAAAAGAACTAAAGCTACAAATAATCATTAGAATGTACACATTACACCTTCTAAAGAAATTCCTGAGCTTATACCACCTGCTGGTCTACAACTTGAAGAAGGGGAATGCAACATAGTGCCTTCT
The DNA here is from genome assembly GCF_001263595.1 of Phalaenopsis equestris. NCBI lineage: Eukaryota > Viridiplantae > Streptophyta > Magnoliopsida > Asparagales > Orchidaceae > Phalaenopsis > Phalaenopsis equestris. Next base: position 21,244 of record NW_018223173.1, read on the forward strand.
CCATAATCCTGTAAATCTGTGTAGGAAAAAGCTGCTAGTACTCATCCTGTTACCCTAAAAGAACCTGTAAGACCATCTAAGAATCTGATGGTTGAAATTCAGCAAAAAATGGTGCAAGATTGGTAAGTTCAGAAAGCAAGAAAAAAAAAGAAACCAGCTTTGGAAGAGATGAAAAGTTTGGCTGAAAATTATCAGACTGGCAGTTCTCAAAATTCTTAAAGGAAGACACCCATGCAACTTACCAGGGGGGACTAGATCTATATCCCAGCCCTCTTCACACCCATCATCTTAACAAGATTAATTTTCTTTGTTGGAATGTCAGGGGAATTGCTCACCCCACTTCCATGAAAAGAATTTTACATCTCAATAAAAAACACAAATTGTGGTGTATTGCTAACATAAATAGTAAAATCTGGATTTTTTGTAGGAAGGAGATCACTTGGAATATTCAGGCTGATCATCCTCAGTTTGTTCATTTCTCTTTTAATACTCGTGGACACAATGGTTTTGCCACCTTTGTATATGCTGGTTGTACCAAGGCTGATAGAAGGGAACTTTGGGCTTCTTTGCATAATATCAGTAACTCTATGGATTCTTGGTGGCTAGTGGGAGGAGATTTTAATTGCATTGCTACCACTGCTGAAAAGTCTGGTGGAAGACCCCCTAATTTAGCCAAAATGAATTTATTCTCTGACAACATCCTTCAGGCTAGATTATTTGATATTGGTTGGTCCTGAGTTCACTTAGAAAAGAGGAGCTATTTGGGAAAGACTTGATAGAATTTTGGTTAATGATATTTGGTATCAACATTTCTTGCATACCTTTGTTACTCATTTCTTGCAGGTTCTGATCATAGACCTATATTAATTTTTATCATTACTAATGACTCTACTTACTCTCCTACCCCATTTAGATATCTAAATATGTGGTCTGATCATAATTCTTTCCTTAATATTATGACTGTTGTTTGGAGCAGTTCTTCCATTTTGGACAATCTTGTGCATCTGCATTTAAGTACTAGCAAAGTTCTAAAAAAATGGGGTTGGACTGCTTTTGGTAATGTTTTTGCTGCTGTGGAGTATGCTGAAAAGGATGTACTGGAGATGGTGAAGACTATTTTAGAAGAAGGTGGGGAAGTGAGTTTGTTATTAGCTGCTCAAGAAAAGCTTCTTACTGCCATTGACAGACATGATAAATTCTTGAAGCAAAAAGCTGTCATAAGCCATTTTAAGGAAGGAGATAGGAACACCAAATTTTATCATGCTTGTATTAAACATAAAAGATAGTGTAATACCATTCACAACATTCAAAACTCTAAAGGAATCTGGCTCTCTGATAATCATTCGATTGCTCTTGATGCTGTCAATTACTATCAGCAAATTTTAACTAAACCTGAAACCCAAAGAGTGCTTATTGAAAACTTATATCCTACTGAAGATATTTCATACACCTCCAACCTTACTCTGGATCACATTCCCACTGCTCTTGAAATTTGGAAAGTACTCCAAACTATTGATAGCACTAAATCTGCTGGTCCAGATGGATTTACAATAAATTTTTACAAGAAATCTTGGGAGATTATAAAAGATGAGGTAGTTTCTGCTATCCAAAGTTTCTTTCTTGGCTCCACTATACCTCCTTATTTCAATGCTTCTAGTATTGTAATCATCCCTAAATCAGATGTCCAGAAGAATTGGAATGACTATAGGCCCATCAATATAATTTTTGTTATTAGTAAACTGATCATCAAAATTTTGGTTGACAAACTTCAACCTCACCTTGAAAGACTTATTTATGAGAATCAATCTGCCTTTGTTAAAGGCAGATCTATATTGATAATGTGCTTCTTGCATAGAAACTGCTTTTGGATTTGGATAAACCCTGTAGGGGTGGAAACATAATTTACAAATTAGACATTAGGAAAGCCTATGCACTAACTGTTGGGATTTCATCTTGGAGGCCCTCTCTACTAGAGGTTTTTCAAATGAATTTTGTACTCTCATTCACAGGTAGCTTAAGGACAACACCCATTCTGTCCTTATTAGTGGACAAACTTGGGGACAATTTTCTACTTCTAGAGGTTTAAAGCAAGGGGATCCCCTATCTCCCATAATTTTGATGTTAGCTATGGACCACCTCTCCAGAATGCTCAATAAACACCTCCTCTCTTTCAGTTATGCCAGGTACCATAATAAATCTAAATTTTTGTTTCTCATTTAATTTATGCAGATGATATCATGTTCTCTAGCGCTAACAAGAATGCAGTGAAGAAAGTAGTAAAGTGCTTGCAGATGTTCTAAATGCACTATGGGATGTTTTTTAACCCAGATAAGTGTAGTATTTACTTTAACAAGTTTACTCCAATGGGGCAAAATCATTGGATCCTTGATTACACCAGATTCATTAGTTCCAAATTTCCTATTAAATACCTTGGAGTTTAGCTGATCAAAGAAAGATCAAAACAAACTCAATTTGAGGATGTGGTGGGAAAAATTTCTGTCATTTTATTTAGTTGGACACACTCTTTTTTTTTCTAATGAAGGTAGAATAACTTTGGTAAAAAGTATACTAACTATTTTCCCTTCATATATACTCCACATGACTACTATGAAGAAGAGTACTCAACTACAAATGGAAAGGGCTTTCAACAGATTTCTCTGGGCTGGTCAGAGGCAGCAACTTCACTGGGCTAGCTGACAAAAATTAGCTAAACCCCCTTTGGCTCGTGGCATTGGTTTTAAAGGACTGCAACTCCTTCTTCAAGTTAACCTCTACAAAATTTGGATCGAATTTAGAGAGCATCATTCCCTTTGGGCTAAATTTATGATGAGTAAGTATTGTAAAGAAAGTCATCCTTGCATTGTAGAAAGGAAGATTGGGGACTCTGGACTTTTGGTCCAAGTGCTTAAAATCAGGAATTAAGCTGAAGAGTTATTTCTCTGGGATCTTGGCAAAGGTAAAATCATTTTTTGGCTGGACTCTTAGTGTCCCAAAGAGCTATTGAAACCCAACCCTAATTATATTAACACCCAATTACAAGTGGCTGACTGCTGGGAGGACAACTCCTGGTCACTACCTATTCTCAAAACTTTTCTTCAGGAACAGTCTGCTATGTAGATTAGCAGAATCTAGTTTGACAGATCTAGAGATGATAAAATGATTTGGTAGGGCTGTGTGCATCAAAGCCTGACTAAATTAATCTATCTGAAACTCAACACCTGGGAGCATAAACCTTGCGAAAACTTAATTTGGCACAGAAGTTTGTCCCCATCTATGTCTTTTTTCAGTTGGAGAATGTTTATTGGGATCCTCCCTACTGATGACATACTTAAGCTTAAAGGCATGAGAGGCCCATCTCAATGTTATTTATGTGGAAAGGAGGATGAGTCTATTCCTCATCTTTTCTTCAAATGCTGCTTTGCTCAACAGGTTTGGACTTACCTAATTATGTATCTCAACATTAACACCCTGCAAATGGAATAGTTCAATATACTTTCCTACTGGAGGAGTTGGAGCTCTACCAAGATTGGAACTATAATTTTCATGGTGGCTTGGTTCCTTTGGATGGCTAGGAACAAGGCCAAATTTGATGCTCAGCCTAACTCCATGTCTCAAGTGAAAAGAAACTGCATCTTATACTTACATACATTAATACTTCATCAGAAGTTTCATTGTATCTGCTCTCCCACTCCTACTGAAAGGCCTCACTCTCCCAAAGTTACCACTATTTATTGGTACCCTCCTACCTGGACTTATATCAAAATTAATACTGATGGAAGTTACTCCAAATTGGAAGCTGGTGTGGGTGGTGTGTTCAGGGATCATAATGGGCACTATTTACTCTTTTTTCAAACTTTTATTTTAGCTACTGATGCTCCTGAAACTAAGTTGATTGATGTATACTGGGCTTTTACCCTTGCTAAGATGAATCAATGACACCATTTACTTTTTGAAGGAGATTCTCAGATTCTTCTACAGATGCTGCAAGAAGGCAGACCCTCCACTTGGCATCATTTACAATGGGTAAAAAAAGATTCAAGCTCTTATAAGCTCTATGAATATTCAGCTCTCTTTCATTCATAGGGAAGGGAATAAGCCTGCTAATTTGCTTGCCAAGTCTGACATGTTTTCCCTTGAACGTGCTGTCTCTTACTCCCCACCTTCTGCACTGCTATTTTTGTTGGCTGGGGACATTTTGTCTGCTCCCCACTTAAGAATTATACTCTGATTCCTTGTTATTAATTCTTCCCTCTGGTTACAAGATGCTTCTTCTTTTTTGCTGCCTTGAAGGTTTCAACTGGCTTGATAGAAGATTTGGGTTCCACTACTGTTTTGCACATGTCTTTTTTGGAGGCGTACCATTTCTGATTGGTATACTTTTGAGCTTGATACATGTAATTTTGGCATTATTTCTTTTCTTTTCCTGCTTTATTTTGAGTGGTGTTGTATTGAGGTTAAAGGAACCCCTAGTGTGGTGGGGTTCCTATTCACCTTCTAATTTTTATAATCTCCATTTATATAAATGTGTAAGGAGCCATAAGTTGCTCTTTTCGTTATATATATATATATATCCAAATGAATATATAAATGGTTTTAAAAATCTAATCCCCAAACATAAAAGATTTCAACATACAAAGTAAAACTTAGGGGCATTTCATTTCTTTTTGAATTATTGCCTACTCGCTGACATCAATCACATGTATATATATATATATATATATATATATTATAATCTCTATATTAACATCTCTAAATAGAGTAGACCAATAAAATCTAGATTGTAAAATTTTAAGAATAGTTCTATCGATATCAAAATGACCCACAAATTCATAATCCTGACATTTTTGGATGATTTCTTCAATTTCTTTATAAGACACACATGTTCGCATAACTAAATCTTTACATTATTTGTAAAATATGGGTCATCCAAAGAGTAAAATTTTGCATCATGAATAAATTTCTTCTCTTGTTGCTTTGTCAATTCATATGGTAAAATACCACTAACAAAATACCACTAACAATGTAGTTTACAATATCAGCATACCATGGTATTTTCCATTATTTAATAGTATTAAGTTACTCATCCAGAAAATTTTCGTAAAGTTCTCTTTTAAGATAAAATGTTTCTTTCTATTCTAGCCTAGATAAATGATCAGCTATTTGATTATCATATTATTTCCTATCTACCACCACAAAATCAATTTTTTCATTAGAAGTACCGATCTAATTAATCTTGGTTTCACATTCTTCTTTTGTATTAAATATTTTATAGCAGAGTAGTCTGTATGCACAACACATTTAGCTCCAATTATAAATGACCTAAACTTATCAAAAGCATAAATAATAGTTAATAGCTCTTTTTTAGTAGTGGTATAGTTAAATTGAGCATCGTTTAGAGTTTTAATAGCATAGTATATAACTTTAAAAAAATTTATCATATCTTTACCTTAAAACATCTCCAATTGGATAATCACTTGCATCACACATTAGCTCAAATGATTTATCCCAATCAGGTGAAATAATTATAAGAGCAGTGATCATTTTTCCTTTAATGTTTCAAAGACATTAAGGCACTCTTGATGAAAATCAAATTTTTTATCTTTTTCCAAAAGTTGAAATAAAGGCTTTGTAATTTTTGAAAAATCTTTAATATACCGTCTGTAAAAACCATCATGTCCTAAAAAACTTCTAACTCCTCTTATAGTAGTAGGTGGAGGTAGGTTAACTATAACTTGAATTTTTTTTGGATCTACTTATATGTCATTTTCTGAAATTTTATGCCCAAGTATAATTCCTCCTACAACCTTGAATTGACATTTTTCCTAGTTTAATACTAAATTCTTCTTTTCACATCATTTTAGAACTTTCTCTAAATGATTTAAACATATTTCAAATGAAGTTCCAAATATTGAAAAATCATCCATGAAGACTTCTATCCGACTTCTATCCCTTTTTCATCCCTTTTTCAATTAAATCACTGAAAGTTGACATCAAACATCTTTGAAATGTCACAGGTGCATTACATAAACCAAAGGGCATTTGTCCAAAAGCAAAATTATTATAAGGAATATTAAATTTTGTCTTCTCTTGATCCTCTGGAGCAATTTGAATCTGATGATAGCCGACATATCCATCTAAAAAGCAAAAATATTTATGCCTAGTTAGCCTATCTAAAATTTGGTTCAAAAAGGGTAAAGGACCTGGTGGTCAAAA
>NW_018223173.1:27489-51696 GCF_001263595.1 Phalaenopsis equestris
GTTTAGCCCGTTTGAAAAAAAAAAATTTGTTGGTATTAATTCATTATTCTATGGCCAGTTTGGCTGATGACTCAAAAAAACCAGTCACACCTTTTTTCTTAGGAACACAATGAATTGGAATCACCAAAGCACTATCTGAAATAGGATATATTATTCCAACATCTAACCACTTTAAAATCTATTTCTTTATAACTTCTTTCATCATAGGGTAAAATTCCATGCATACAATCAAATGATTGATTCCTTTAATATCAGCTAACACTCTTCCAAAAGCCTTCTTATATCTTCTTAAAGTTTCTAACAACTTTTGATCATGTGCTTCAGTTAATTCAGAGGATACAATAATAGGCAATGTGGATAAATATCCTGAAAAGACATATTTTAAATGTGAAGGAAGTGTTTTCATTTCTAGTTCAAGAAGTTAACTATTGAATAAATGAAAATTTTATTATTATTCTTAGGATCGAACAATTTAAATTGCTCCTGAACATAATCCAATTCTTCATTACTCACTTCCATAGATTTATCTTGAATTATATCCTCATCCTTGTACTCCAAATATTCTTCTACAGTTTTTTTCATATGTATTTATGAAATATTCATTGCTTAAATAGTCGTAATATCCATTCTGAAGGATTCATTTTCTCTTCCTTTTGTTGGGCATCTCATTGACTTTGCAATATGAAATGTAACTTGTTGATTGCTGACTCTCATTGTTAATTCTTTTTTCTACACATCTATCAAAGCTCTTCGAGTGGCAAGAAATGGTCTTCCTAAAATGATAGAAATTTCTTTATCTTCCTCCATATCTAACACAATAAAATCCACAGGAAAGATAAAATTATCAACCTTTACCAAAACATCTTCTATAACTTCCTTATGATAGACAATCAAACGATCAACTAACAGAAGAGTTACAGTAGTAGGTTAAATTTCTCTTAAACCCAACCATCTAAAAATCAATAGAAGCATAAGATTAATAATGGCTCCTAAATCACATAAGGCTTTTCAAAAAAAATCTTTTGCCAAAAGCACAAGGAACAGTAAAACTACAAGGATCATCTTTCGCCAAAAGCACAAGGAACAGTAAAACTACAAGGATCATCAAGTTGTTCAGGAATTTTTTTTTGAATTATAGCGTTACACTCCTCACTAAGTGCAACGGTCTCATTATCTGTAAAATTCCTTTTTTTATTAAGTATATCCTTCATAAACTTCACATAGCTTGGCATTTGTTCCAGGGCTTCATCAAATGGAATGTTTATTGTCAATTTCCTCAATATTTCCAAAACTTTTGTAAATTTGTATATTGCTTCAATCCTTGAGTAAATGGAGGTGGTGGTCTTTCTACAGTATTATTATATTGCTTCAATCTTTGAGTAAATGGAGGTGGTGGTCTTTCTACAGTATTTTTCATTGGTTTGATAGGATATTCTGACTCAAAAATGAAATTTGTCGCTAGACTTCTAATTTTCCACCCATTCTTTCTCAACTTCAACTTCAATTTCTTTTTGAACTTTTGTATCCAATTCTTTTCCACTTCTTAGTTGAATAACCTTGATTGTTCTTTGTTCTAATTTTTAGGATTAACTTCAACATTATTAGGTAATGTTACTAAGCAAAGTTCCTGGAGGTCTATTGCTAACTGCAGTAGCAATACATCCCAACTAATTTTTCATGTTTCTAATTGCAGCTCTTTGACTTTGTAATTGTGCTCCCATTTGCAATGTTTATTCTTCCATTGATAATTTCTTACCTTTACTGTGTGAATTGCCCCTGAAACCTGGAGGGTAATAAGGTTTATAGTTAGAATTTCCCTGATTGTTGGAGTTTCCTAATGGGTTCACAACATTGTTCCCTCATTGCAGATTTACAACATTAAAGTTATTGTTACTCCAACTAAAATTTAGAAGATTTTTCCAACTAGAATTATAATAATTGGAATAAGGATTATTAGATCAGTTATTTATTGCATTTAAGGTCACATAAGAAGATTGAGAATATGTCTTTTGTCCCCATGAATTTTCCTCAAGCACAAGATGTGTCTGAGAATAATTCATTCCTTACTGATCTATCTTCTTTGATATTGCGACTATTTAAGCAGCCAACATAGATACTGCATTATAATCATGAATATTCGCTACTCTTTTTTGAGTTACCCTTTCAGAGGGCCATTGAAAATTATTAGTAGCCACCTCTTCAATTAAATAATATGCTTCATCGAACGATTTTGACATTAATGATCCACCAACAACAACGTCAATTATAGAAGATATCTAACCAATCTATTATAAAAAGTTTGAATTATTAATGAAACAGGTAACGCATGGTGTGGAAACTTTCTAAGGAGATCCTTAAATCTTTCCCAAGCTTCATAAATTGATTCATCTTCAAACTGACAAAAAGATGTGATATCATGTCTAAGCTTAGCATTTTTTAATGAAGGGAAATATCTATATAAAAATTTTTGTGATAAGTCTTTCCAAGTTTTGATAGATCCAAGTGCTAATGAGTTTAACAACATCTTAGGTTTATCCATTAATGAAAAAGGAAATAGTCTAAGTTTGACGACATCATTCGACACTCCATTATATTTAAATGTAGCACATAATTTTAGAAAACTAGCAAGAAGTAAATTAGGATCTTCACTCGGTGTTCCCCAAAAATGGTTATTTTGTACCACTTGGATAATAGCAGGTTTAAGCTCAAATGAATTGGTAGCTACAGTAGGGTTTTGTATACTCAAATGAATTTCATTTGATGTAGGATTAGCATAATCTCTTAAAGGTCTTTGATGATGTTCATTTTTTATTCTTGAATTATTTAAGCCTATGGACATTTTATTCAAATTATCTCTCTCTTTTTGATATTTTTTAATTTTTCTAATAGTTTTTTTCTAACTCTGAATCGTAAGGACCTAAACCTACTAATCTTAAACTACACATACACAAACACAATAAGCAATTAAAATAAGAAAACACACTAAAATATAAAAATATTTAATTAAAATACAAATAGTTTTTCAGTTCAAATAAAATGTTCTAAATTATAAATTAATTTACCATTACTCCCTAGCAACGACACCAAAAACTTGATGCGCGATTTTTGTGGTGCATTGCAAATATCATTCAATATTACAATACACACATGACAGCACAAATAGTAAATATGCAGTTCAATCCTAATAAAAATAAATTTAGTATAAATAGTTTTATCTTTTAAAATCTTTAAGCTGCTAAACTGTAATAATAATGCAAGTATACGTATTGTTCAAGTAATAAAGGGCTCTAATGGAGTCCTAAGTATTGATCCCACAAGGAGTTGGAAATTCTTATGGTTATAATGTAAAACACAATATTCAAACTACAAAACTTAAGTATGCAAAACAAATATAGAGTAAATTTACTGTTTGCTAAATGAAATGCAGTTAAAAAAACTAGCTAAACTTCAAAAGTAAACTTATTAAGACTTAACAAAGTTTTATAACGAAGAAATTTAAAAAAGCAACTTTCCCATTAATAATGAGTTTATGGATTGTGAAGTGTTTAAAACCATTTAAAATACATATAAAAATTGTATTGTGCCAAAATAGTGCAATCCCATTCTTTATCCTCTAAGATTACATAAAGAACACTAACTAATCTAGAGTTTGGTCCTTAAATCTAGAGTTTGGTTGAGAGAATACTGGCTGTCACTCCAGAGCTTCCACTTCTCCCTCCCTTGAGGGTTAACAATCATGCTTTAGTTTCCAAGCAATTGGACCAAATTGGGGGCTTCAGTTTGCACCCTAAAATCTCTAGTTCTATGCCCATCAAAGTATATTTATCTATTTATTTGCGCTCAACCTCATGGATTACATTCTCACCCATGAAATTGAATGTGACTCATACCTTGTCGAAGAAAGCATAGCCCTTTCAGATCTTATATTTTTCAACAAATTTTAACATTTCAACTGACCAAATCAAGAGTAAATGAAGATCAGAGTTTGAATCATCATAATTTATTGACATTTAAAACCTTACATAACATAATTAATTCTTCACAAAATCATATCTCAATGTAGGGAGAATGATAAAGAAGAATTCTTAGAATTCATGAGAAAGATACGACAAGACATAGATTTTATATATAAAAACAAGTTTATAAAATAAATAAAGGAAAGAACACAACTTATCTCACACTTCTTCTTAAGAAAATCCTGTGAAGTTTCCTTTAACCACTTTCTCTCTTTACAATCACACTCAACGTGAAGTTTCCTTTAAGCACTTTCTCTCTTTACAATCACACTCAATTATCTCTTAGAAATGTAATGAAGAAAAAATCTCTCACCTTAGTCCTGCTCTTACAACTCTAGAAGAAAAACCTAACTTTTCCTCTAATACTTCTCTCTCACACACCTCATGCATCGTCCCCTTTTTTCTCTAGAATTCTCTCTTTTTAATTAGGCCTAGCCTTCAGTTCAAAAAGAATTTAAAATTTCATCATTTTCTCTTAAAAGCACACCTCTTCACACCAAGAGACAAGTCCCTTCATTCAAGAGACATATCTCTTCATTCAAGAGCCTTTCTAAAGTATCTAGATACATTGAATCATTCTATGGGGTGTTTGAATTGATAGGAGCCTTCTAAAACTGCTAAAAAATAGTCACCAACCTCCTTACTCAGTCTTAATTTATCTATAGTGCTTCTAGTGCCAATTTTGGCACCAGTGTATTGAAGTTCCATGTTGTTCTCTAGATTCTGGTGCCTCTGGCACCAATTCTTGCGCTTCTGGTGCCACTTCTCTGTAAAATGGCACCTCTGGTGCGAGCTCTTTGAATAATGGAGCCTTTGGCACTAGGATGCTGAAAAGCTCCATTTTGGCTTCAAATTTCCTCCTTTTAGCTACTTTTTGCTCCAAATGCCTAAAATCAAAATACAACAACAAAACATGAAAATACCCTTCATTAAAATGCAATATCACAAAATTTAAGCATAAAATGTATACATAAAATTGAACATTATTTTGGTGTAATAATAACCATCACAGACAGTGATGGTCATGACGAAGATTCGATTTGATTCTAAACAAAAGATTTTAATTTTAGTTGAAATTAATTCAATTTTGATTTTAAGAAAACTTCAATAATTAAGGATGTATGAAAAGATCAGGTTGAGATTGAAGGCACAAGGACTCACATCTAGCTTGAAAATTCTAATTAAGGATAAGAGGTGCTACATTGAGAAGGAAATCTCGGAGACTCACATCCAATCAAGTGGTAGCAAAAGGTGTTGCATTAGGAAGGAAAGCTCGGGGACTCACTTCCATCCTAAGTGGTGACGAACTACAATTGGAAGGAAAACTCTGAGACTCACATCCAACCCAAGAGGTGGTGAAAGGGAATAAAATGAAGGCCTATCCCAAGGAGATTTCAAATTTACTACATTGAGAAAGAAAGATCTGGGACTCACATCCAACTCAAGAGGTGATGAAAGGTATCACATTAGGAAGGACAGCTCAAGGACTCACATCCATACTAAGAGGTGACGAGCTACATTGGGAAGGAAAGATCTGAGACTCACATCTAACCCAAGTGGTAGCGAAAATAGAATAGAACGGAGGCCTATCCCAAGGAGATTTTAAATTTGTTACATTGAGTAGGAAAGCTCTAAGACTCACATCCAACTCAAGAGGTAATGAAAGGTGTCACATTAGAAAGGAAATCTCAGAGACTCACATCTATCCTAAGAGGTGACGAGCTAAATTGGGAAAGAAAGCTATAGAACTCACATTCAACCCAAAATGCAACAAAAGGGAATAGAATGCAGGCATAACAGGCATAACCCAAGGAGATTTAAAAGTTCCTACATTAAGAAGGAAAGCTTTGAGCCTCACATCCAACTCAAGAGGTAACTAAAGTTGTCACATTAAGAGAAAAAGCTTGGGGACTCACATTCATCTTAAGAGGTGACGAGAAGGGAGTAGAACAGAGACCTACGGTCCCAAGGAGTAAAATGGAGGTCTAAAATTTTGAGGAGATTTCAAATTTTCTACATTGAGAAGAAAAGCTCTGGGAGTCACATCCAACTAAAGAAGTAACAAAAGGTGTCACATTAGGAAGGAATGCTCGGGGACTTACATCCATCTTAAGTGGTGACAAGCTACATTAGGAAGGAAAGCTCTGGGACTAACATTCAACCCAAGAGGTAGCAAAATAAAATAGAATGGAGGTCTATCCCAAGGAGATTTTATATTTGCTACATTAAGAAAGAAAGCTCTGGGACTCACATCAAACTCAAGAGTTAATGAAAGGTGTCACATTAAAAATGAAAGCTTGGGGACTCACATCCATCCTAAGAGGTGACGGGAAGGGAGTAGGACAGAGGCTTATAGTCCCGAGGGAGTAGAATGGAGGTCTACAATCCCGAGTGTAGAGGTGGGAGTAGAAAGGAGGCCTACTATTTTGAGGGAGTAGAAAGGAGTTCTATGATCCTGAGTGTAGATGTGGGAGTAGGACGGAGGTCTACAATCCCGAGGGAGTAGAATGGAAGTCTAAGATCACCAGTGCTGAGGTGGGAGTAGGACTGAGGCCTATGGTCTTGAGAGAGTAGAACAGAGGTCTATGATCCCGAGTACTGAGGTGGGAGTAGGATGAAAGCCTACAATCTCAAGGTAGAAGAAAAGAGGTCTACTATTCTGAGTGATGAAATTGGAGTAGTACGGAGGCCTAAGGTCTCGAAGGAGTAGAATGAAGGTCTACGATCCTGAGTGCTCAGGTGGGAGTAGGATGGAGGCCTATGGTCCCGAGGGAGTAGAACATAAGTCTATGATCCCGAGTGCTAAGGAAGCTGTGATAATTGCAAAGATCGTGGAGGATTTTGTGAAGTGCAAAAAATATGGAAGATTCATGGGGTCATGTGCCAAATGTGAAACTTTGTGAAGAAGGTGTAAAGACTCATAAAATTGGTGTAAAGTGTGAGTTGTGGAAGTTTGTGTTGGAAACAATGGATGTGAGAGAGATGCAAAGTGTGGAGTCTCGACAAAAAAATATTTACCATTTTATCATTTTCATTATTAAGATTATCAAATTAAATTTCTTTTTATTTCCTTTAATTTTGAATTTTAATTTTCATTCATTATTAGATTCTTTTGTATCATTCTTTGTATCATTCTTTGTTCATATCATTCTTTGTTCATTCCAATTTAGGATAAACACGTGGTCATGTGACTTTTCATCAATCGCACAAAAGAGACAAGTTAACATCATATGCTGAAATCCAAAGTAAACTTTGTTAAATGGCTTTAAATATGCAGTAAAACTAATCATATGTCAAAATTGTCCAAAACAACATGTTGAATAGATTGGTGGAAACTATAGTATCATATATCATATCCTCACTGCTCTGATGCAGTGCAAAAAGTAAAAAGTGTTTGTCCCTCGGGGTCAGCTTATGATCAAGCTACGCTTCGGAACAAAGGTCCTTTTGCATATACTTAGAGGTACAACTATCTCACAGCTCATACGAGCGTAGTTCCTCAAATTCTGGATCTAGAGCGATTCCATATGGTATCTTGTTTTTGTCCATTCTTTGCAATGTAATTGAAACTCTGCGGCGCAACACACCAGGAATGTAATGCTTGGCCAGGTCTGCTCCATTTCCTTTTAAAATCAACACCGAACCAATCGGTAGTGGAATTTCAACTAACCCTTTGAACTCTCAGTGTCTGACAATATCTATCTCACTTTCGAATAGAATGTTGCTCTTACTCATGAAAGAAACTGTGCAAAATTGTCTGAAAAAGTCATTATGATTGATGTGAAGAGGAACACAGTCTCCTTCCTCATAGATTTTAATGGAATAGAATGTTGCTCTTGCTCATGAAAGAAACTGTGCAAAATTGTCTGACAAAGTCATTATGATTGATGTGGAGAGGAACACAGTCTCCTTCCTCATAGATTTTAATGATGCAGTTGTTCAAGATGCAATCTGCTGGTAGTATACTCCATCTTACCATCCTGTTAATGATGCGCTTTATTGAAGATGGCAAAGGATCTACCTCGTCATATGTCAGAATGCCCAAGGGATTCCCTTGCCCATCCTTGACAAAGTTGTAACAACATCCATATTGAATGGTGATCCTGCCTTTTCCACACACCCATTTCTGAGGTTTTGAATATGTATTCTTCATGAAAAAACTAGCTCGATCTTTTTCCCTTAAATAAAAAATGAAATCAAGAATCTTTCTTTTATCACTTTCTGAGAATACTCCAGTATGTAGTTTCAATCCTTGCAGGATATTAATGAATTCTCCTCGGATTTCCTTATAATACTTATACTCTTGCTTCCGGACCCTGCTCATTCTTTCTAACTCTAATGTAGGAATCCTCTGTGAACATCGTAGTTGCTTCTCTATCTCAACCTTTGGAGGAATCAATGACAGTGGTGGCTTTGAAAAGCTGTGGTATGTATGGCTCAACCTCCAGGTGGTCTGCACTTATGAACCTCAAGTTGGCGGCTGCGTATTGATACACCAAAATAATATGTTGTTTTAATTATATATTTTATGTTTATTTTTGGTGATATTACATTTAAAAAAAGGGTATTTTCTTGTTTTTGTTGCAGGTATATCAATTTTAGGCATTTGGAGTGAAATTAGCAAAAATGATGAAATTTGGAGCCAAAACATTGACGATTTAGTGACAGATGCGCCAAAGTCTAGAACGGTGCGTTCTTCAACAAACTGGAGTATGATTCACCAGATTGGCACTAGATGCGTCATTTGACAACTAGTTGGCACATGATGCGCCAGATTTGGCGCCAGATGCGCTGAGGATGACTTTATCAAAGGGACACTTGTTCTAAACACCCCTTAGAGCATTTCAATGCATCTAGATACTTTGGAATGTTCTTTTATGAAGGGATATGTCTCTTGGATCAATGGATATGCCTTTTGAATTTAAAAGAGTTTACCTTCTAAGAGAGAATTGAGAGTGCTTGTAAAGAGAGAAAGTCTTGGAGAGAACCTGTAGGAGTTTGCTTGGGAAGGATTGTGAGATAAGTTGTCTTTTATTTCTTTTATTTTGTAAACTTGTTTTTATATATGAAATCCGTGTTTTGTAATTTCCTTCTCATGAATTCTGGGTATTCTTATTTATCCTTCTCCCTACTTTGAAGATATGGTTTTGTGAAGAATTGATTTTATTTTATATGGTTTTAAATGTCAATAATTTGTAATGATTTGAACTCCAATCTTCATTTACTTTTCAATCTGGCCAATCGAAATATTAAAATGTGTTGAGAAACATATGTTCCGAAAGGGCTATGATTTCTACAAGATGGGGAGAATCACATTTGATTTCATGAGAGAGTATTTCATCCATAGAATTTGGTGCAAATAAATAGGAAAATATACTTTGTTAGATGCAAAATTAGAGATTTTAAGGTGAAAGATTAAAATCCCCAATTTGATGTAGTTGATTGGAAACTGATGCGGGATTTTTAGCCCAGAGGGGAGGGAGTAGTGGGAGCTCTGTAGTGGCATCCAATATCCTCCCAGCCTAACCATGAAATTAAGGACTAAACTCTGGATTAGTCAATGTTCTTTATGCACTGGGAAGAGGGTACATAGTAGGATTGCTCCTATTTTGCACAAAATAGTTTTTATATATATATTTTTTAAATGATTTTAATTTCTTCACAAACCATATACTCATTTTAAAGGGAAAGGATGTTTTCTTAAATTTGAACTTTCTGTCACAACATCTTAATTTTAATTTTCATAATTTTATTTTTGAAAGTTTAGCATTTAGTTTAATTAACTTTGTCTTTCATCTGCATTTTAATTAACATTCACTTGTCACTTAATATTCAAACTTTGCACTTTAATTTTTGTATTTTTAAAATAGTACTTTACATTATAATCTTAGGAACTTATTTACAGGCATTTCTAACTTCCTTGTGGGATCGATATCTAGGACTCCATTAAAGCCTTTTATTACTTGAGCGATACATATACTTGTGTTATTTTTAAAGTTAAAGATTATTAAAAGATAAAACCATTTTAATTAAAGTTATTTTATTGAGATTAATTTGCATATTTACTATTGTATTTGTCGTGTGTATTTTGTAATATTGAAAAATATTTGTAAAACTAACACACTAAATCTACCCGCATCAAGTTTTCGGCACTGTTGTCGGGGAAGTAACAGAAAGTTGTAGTAAGTTGATTTATAATTTATAGTATTTTTATTCCAACAATAAAAAAGAGAGAGTGTGTGTTTGTAGTTTATTTTGAATATTTTTATATTTAAGTGTGTTTGTTTATTTTTAAATTACTTTTTGTATTTGTTTATGCATAGTGTAAGATCTGAAAATTTAGTACCTTACAATTTTGAAAAAAATTTAGTACCTTACAATTTTGAGTTAGAAAGAACAATTAGAAAAATTTGAAAATAATAAAAAGAGAGAGACCATATTAGTAAAATGTCTTGTAATTTGAAATAATGCTGGAATTGAAAATGAACATCATCAGAGACCTTTAAGAGAACATGCTAATCCTACAGCAGATGAGATTCATTTAAGTATACAAAACCCTGTTGTAGCTGCCAATTCATTTGAGCTTAAACCTCTTATTATCCAAATGTTTCAAAACAATCAGTTTGGGGGAACACCCACTAAGATCCAAATTTACATCTTGCTAGTTTTCTAGAATTGTGTGCAACATTTAAATATGATGGAGTGTTGAATGATGTCGTTAGAGAATGATGTCGTTAGGTGTTGAATGATGTCGTTAGACTTAGAATTTTTTCTTTTATTACTAAGGGATAAAGCTAATATGTGATTAGACTCGTTAGCACTTGGATCTATCAGAACTTAGGGAGATTTATCACAAAATTTTTTATCTGAATATCTCTCACCTTCAAAAATTGATAAGCTTAGAAATGATATTACATCTTTATGTCAGTTTGAAGGGGAATCAACTTTTGAAGCCTCAGAAAGATTTAAAGTTCTCCTTAGAAAGTGTCCACACTATACGTTGCCAGATTGGTTAATAATTCAAACTTTTTATAATGGATTAGTTGGATCTATTAGATCGATAATTGATGTTACTATTAGTGGATCATTAATGTCAAAACCATTCAATAAAGCATATTTTTTAATTGAAGATATGACTACTAATAATTTTCAGTGGCCCTCTAAAGGGGTAAATCCAAAAAGAGTAGCGAGTACTCATGATTCTGATGCAATATTTATGTTAGCTGCACAAATAGTTGTTATATCAAAGAAGATGGATCAATATGGAATGAATTATTCTTAGACATCGACTGTGCTTGAGGAAAATTCATTGGAACAAATGATAGAATCACAATCTTCTTATGAGACCTTAAAATAAATAATCATTATAATAATCCTGGTTGGAAGAATCATCCAAAATTTAGTTGGAGTAATAATAATTCTAATGCTGCAAATCTGCATTGGGGAAGCAACACTGCAAACCCATTAGGAAACTCCGACAATCAAGGAATTCCAACTTATAAACCTTATTACCCTCCAGGATTTAATAATTAGTAGAGTAAGGAGAAAAATTTATGAATGGAAGAATTGATATTGTAAGTGAGGAGTCAATTACAAAGTCATGGAGCTGCAATTAGAAAGTAGAGTAAGGAGAAAAATTTATGAATGGAAGAATTGATATTGTAAGTGAGGAGTCAATTACAAAGTCATGGAGCTGCAATTAGAAACATGGAAAATCATCTGGGATGTATTGCTACCGCACTTAGCAATAGACCTCCAGAAACATTGCTAATAATTTTAAAGTACAAAAGATCATAACAAAGAGCAAATTAAGGCTATTCAACTTAGAAGTGAAAAAGAATTATAAAATAGAGTTAAAAAAGAAGTGGAAGTTGAAGTTGAAAAATAGGAGGTGAAAAATGAAAAATTCGGTGAAGATTTTCATTTTGATTCATAATGTCCTATTAAACTAATGAAAATTATTGTGGAAAGACCACCACATCCATTTCCTCAAACATTGAAGCAGAAAAATAAAGATAACTAATTTTCAAAATTTTTAGAAACAAAATTTTTAGAAATATTGAGCAATTTTCTAAATTTTTATAAATATTGAGAAAATTAATAATAAGCATTCCATTTGTTGAAGCTTTCCTTCTGTGAAAAAAAAAAAAAAACTTATGTGAAGTTCATGAAGGATATACTTAATAAGAAAATGAAGTTTGTAGATAAAAAGACAGTTGCACTCAGTGAAGAGTGTAACGCTATAATTTAGAAAAAGCTTCCTGAAAAACAAAGCTTCCTGAAAAACTCAAGCTTCCTGAAAAACTCAAAGATCCTAAAAGTTTTACAATTCCTTGTGTTATTGGCGAAAGACTTTTGGGAAAATCTTTATGTGATTTAGGAGTCAGTATTAATCTTATGTCGTTATCAATTTTTAGAAGGTTGGGCTTAGGAGAAATTTCACCTATGACTGTAACTCTTCAGTTAGCTGATCATTCGATTACCTATCCTAAAAGAGTTATAGAAGATGTTTTGGTGAAAGTTGATAAATTTATCTTTCCTGTGGACTTTATTGTATTAGATATGGAAGAAGATAAAGAAATTTCTATCATTTTAGGAAGATCATTCTAGGCCACTAGAAGAGCTTCGATAGATGTGCAAAAAGGAGAACTGAATATGAGAGTTAGTGATCAAGAGGTTACATTTAATAATACTAAATTAATGAGATACCCTGTTGTCGGCACTATTTTTGGTGTGGGGTTTGCCCGTAAGAAGCTGTCGGCACTATTTTTGGTGTGGGGTTTGCCCGTAAGAAGCTGTCGGAAGAATATGTGGAATATCCAGATGAGGATAAAATTCAAGATGAATCTATAAAAGTGAGTAGAAGATTTTTGGATTAAGTTAAAGAAAAAATTGAAATGTTAGATCCGAGAAAAAGTAATAAGAATGTGATTTCATCTATTGAGAAACCTCCTAAACTAGAACTGAAAACACTTTTGAAGTATGCTTTCTTAGGAGATCTATCTACATTACCTTTATAGTATCCTTAAAATTAACTGATTAGCAAGACAATAGTTTTTGGAAACTTTGAGAAGATCTTAAAAAGCATTTGGATGAACATTAGCTGATATTAAAGAAATTAGTCCTTGTATTTGTATGCATAGAACTTTATTGGAAGATCAACATGAACCAAGAGCTGATCCTCGAAGGGGATTAAATCCTATGACAAAAGAAGTTATTAAGAAAGAAATTTTAAAATGGTTAGATGTTGGTATAATATATTCTATTTCAGACAGTTCTTGTGTAAGTCCAATTCACTGTGTTTCAAAGAAAGGAGGTTCAAAGAAAGTGTTTCAAAGAAAGGAGGTGTGACTGTGGTGTCAAATGAGAATAATGAATTAATACCAATTATACAAGTACTGGATGGCAAATCTACATAGACTATATAAAATTAAATTCTGCCACTAGGAAGGATCATTTTCCTTTACCCTTTTTAGACCAGATGCTGGATAGGCTGGCTGGATAGGCTGGTTGGGCACAGATATTTTTGTTTTCTAGATGGATATACCTGTTATCATCAAATACCTATAGCTCTGAAGGATCAGGATAGAACAACATTTACTAGTCCTTATGAAACTTTTTTTTTGGCAAATGCCCTTTGCATTTTGTAATGCGTTGCAACATTTAAAAGATTTCTGATGTCAATTTTTTGTGTGATTTCAATTTTTTGTGATTTAATTGAAAGAGGGATTGAAGTCTTTATGGACAATTTTTTTATGTTCTTAATCTCATTTAAATATGTCTAAATCATTTAGAGAAAATTCTTGAATGATGTGAAAAGATTAATCTAATATTGAACTAGGAAAATGTCAATTTATGGTTGCATGAGGAATTGTGCTTGGGCATAAAGTTTCAGAAAATGGCCTGGAAGTAGGTTTCAGAAAATGGCATGGAAGTACATGGAAGTAGATCCTGTGAAAATTCAGGTTATATCAAACTTACCTTTGCCTACTAATGTAAGAGGAATTAGGAGCTTTTTATGACATGCTGGATTTTACAGACGATATATTAAAGATTTTTAAAAAAAATTACTAAATTTTTATAAAAACTTCTGAAAAAAGATATAAAATTTGATTTCAACCAAGATTGCCTTAAAGCCATTGAAACATTAAAAGAAAAATTGATCACTGTTCCTATAATTGTTTCACCTTATTGGGAGAAACCTTTAACCTTTTGAATTAATATGTGATGCTAGTGATAATGCAATTGGAGCTGTATTAGGGCAGAGATATGATAAGATTTTTAAATTTATATAATATGCTAATAAAGCTCTTAAGTTCTTAGCCATTGTGTATGCTTTTGATAAGTTTAGGTCATATCTAATTGGAGCTAAATGTGTTGTGCATACTGACCATTTGACTATTAAATATTTTATGCAAAAGAAGGATGCAAACCAAGATTAATTAGATGAGTACTTCTGATTCAAGAGTTTGATTTTGTAATAGTCGATAGGAAAGAGATTTATAATCAAATTGTTGATCATCTATCTAGGCTAGAACAAGAAGAAATACTTGACATGAAAAAAGAAATTAATGAAAATTTCCCTGATGAACAACTTTATACTGTAAAAGGATGGGAAATACCTTGTTATGCTTATACTATAAATTATATTTTTAGTGTTATTTTACCATATAGATTAACAAAATAATAGGAAAAGAAATTCATCCACGATATAAAGTCTTATTTTTTGGAAGACCCCTATTTATATAAACAATGTAAAGATTTAGTAATGAGACGATGTGTGCCTTACAAAAAAATTCAAGAAATTATTCAGAAGTGTCATGATTCTGAATTTGGAGGACATTTTGAGAATGATAGAACTATTCATAAAATTTTACAATCTGGATTTCTTTGTCCTACTCTATTTAAAGATGTTAATATATATATATATCAAAACATGTGATCGAGGTCAGAGAGTAGGTAATATTTCAAGAAGAAATGAAATGCCTCTAAATTTTAATTAAGAAATTGAAATTTTTTGATGCATGCAGATTAGATTTTATGGCACCATTTATACCCTCATTAATAAATATACACATATTGATTGCAGTGGATTACATTTCAAAATGGATTGACGCAATCGCTTTACCTTGATGTGATGCTCGTAGTGTTTCAAAATTTTTAATTAAAAATATTTTTGCAAGATATAGAATGCTGAGAGTAATCACTACTGATGGAGGATCTCATTTTAGAAATGAAACAATTGCAAGAATGATGGAAAAATATAATATAGTGCATAAAGTTGCAAGTGCTTATCATCCATAGACGAGTGGTTTAGCATAAGTATTTAATTTTGAAATTAAGAGAATAAAAACATGTGTTCCGTGTAAGAGAGTAGGTAAAACTTCAAAATAAGATGAAATACCTCTAAATTTTAATTTGGAAATTGAAATTTTTGATGCATGGGCATTGGATTTTATGGGACCATTTATACCTTCATTCGAAAAATATATATATATTGATTGCAGTGGATTATGTTTTAAAATGGATTGAATCATTCACTTTACCTTGATATGATGCTCGGAGTGTTTTAAAATTTTTAATTAAAAATATTTTTACAAGATATATAATACCTAGAGTAATCATTACAGATTGAGGATCTCATTTTAGAAATGTTTTAATTTCAATATTGGTCAAAAAATATAATATAATGCATAAAATTGCAACTACTTATCATCCCTAGATTAGTGGTTTAGCAGAAGCATCTAATTGTGAAATTAAAAGAATTTTGGAAAAAAGTGTCAATCTTAGTAAGATGGATTGATCTATTAGATTAGATACTCTATTATGGGCATACAAGATAGCTTATAAGGCACCTATAGGTAAGTCCCCTTCTAGATTAATTTTTGGGAAGAATTGTCACTTGCCAGTGGAATTGGAGCCTAAAGCTTATTGGGCTATAAAGGAATTCAATTTCAATTTGAGAGATGCTCGTGAGAAAATATTATTGCAATTTAATGAGCTTGAAGAAATTAGGAATGATTCTACGATAAGGCTAGGATTTATGAAGAAAGAATGAAATAATGACATGATCAAAAGATAATAAAAAAAGAATTTGAAACTGGACAAGAAGTTTTATTATACAATACAAGATTGAAATTATTTTCTGGAAAACTGAAGTCTAGGTGGAAAGGGTCATTCGAAGTTGTGAAAGTCTATCCCTATGGAGTTATTAATATTAAATATCCTAAGACTGGAAGGATATTTAAAGTAAATGGGCACAGATTGAAACCATATTTTGATGGTCAAAGACTAGTTTTTAAAGAAACTATAATGCTGGGCACCCATAATAAAGAGTAGGGATGTGGGGCTGACGACATTAAGCCAAGCGCTTTGTGGGAGGCAACCCATACTTATCATTATTTATTTTGCTTTTTGATTTTTTTTCAGAATATTTTACATTTATTCATATTTGTGTTTTTATAGAGTTTGTGTATTTAAGAAAATAATTTAAAAAACATCTTTATTTACCTAATTTTATGGAAGAATTGAAAGTTTTTATTGAAATAGAAAATGCTAATTTTTGGAACTAGCGCATGATGCGCCAGATTGGCGCATGTTGCGCCGAATTCCAGAGAGCTTGCGCATGATGCGCCAGAATCAACGCATGATGTGTCGTGGCAATGAAAATGACTTAAAACATTTCAAAACGTAGTTTTGGCAATTTTGGCGGGTTTTTATCTTTATAAATTTCAAAAACTGATTCCAAAGTTCATTTTAAGGGGAAAATATGGGAGGAGTGATTAGATTTCAATTCCAATGGCATCCCAATCTAAAAGTTCTGCTAGATTTGGGATTTTCATCTCGAGAAAGTTCATCAGTTTTGATGCCCAAAAGTTGCATGATCATGTTCTAGTGAAGAAAGGGGGTTTGTGAATCAAGGATTCAATACACTGAATACTCGACTTGAAGAGATTATTACACTGAGACATTAAGAAGTGCTTTGTTACACTACTGCCACCATAGTCACCCATGTGGTGAAAGATTTTTACGCAAATATACATAGAATCAACCAAGGAATTATCTATATATGAGGTAGGTTTATACAATTTACTCCTTTAAGAATAAACGAGATGTTTATGATTGAAAATGTACCTATCTACCATTACGCAAATTTTACCCCTACGAGAGATAATATGAATGAACTCTATCAGTACCTTACGGATGAAGATGCAAATTGGGATGCCAGAGATGAATGAAATGTTAGTTTTTCATCATTGTTGTTAAATCCTATTTCTAAGGCATGGAAATTCTTAATTGCATCGAAATTAAGGCCTACTATGAAAATCAGTAAGGTAACTAAGGAGAGTGTTATTTAAATTACTGTATTCAAATTGGATAACCTATTGATATTGGAGCAATCATTGTAAAATCAGTTTTGGGTTTGATTGTGAATGGCTCTGCAACCAGACTTGGTCAACTTGGACATCTATCTGTTATTTTCCTACTATGCAGTCATTCGCAAGTACCTTACGAGAGTTGGGAAAAGTATTTCTTCCTTGGAAGCTGATGGATCTAGATGTCTATTGCAACTGTATTGGAATGGGAGATGAAAATGATATGAATGTATTGAAGGATCAAGGATCCCAGAATTCATCACCTATTCAACCTTACTTCAGTTCTAATGCACTTTTAAAAAGGGTCAAAAAAATAGAAAAAGAGGTGCAAAATCTTATGCATGCAACTGAAAATATTTCTGAAATGTTAGATCACCTGGATTAGAGACTTAAAGAGCATTTTGAGCATACTGGGCATTTTGAGCATACTGGTTGTACATACTGGTTGTATTGAAGATGGCTTGGTACATATGTTCAAGAAGCCTTGTATGTGCACTACCAATCTATGGGAGATATCTAGGAGGCTGAGAGTGAAGAAGATGTTTGAACTTAATCTATGCACGAAACGTTTTATTTAGTATTGCTTGTTTTAGTTGTTCGATGTGTTGGATTGCATTTACTTATATTGTTGAACTATATTGATGTTTGTGTTTGGAATTTTGATGTTTAGATTTCAGTGTTAGGATGTTTTGTTTTGCTTTAAACAATGAAATAGATATTTGTTGGCTTGATAAATGTTAGCTTGTAACAGCGCCAATTTTATATATATATATATATAAGTGAGTTTGGTGTTGTTTGTGAAAGATGGATGTTAGAGTAATATGGATGTTAGAGTAATGTTGTTAGAGTAATGTTTAATTATGCTTATAAGGGTTCATTTGAGTTAATTAGAGGTAGACATAAAGTTGTATGAAGCAGATTTTCATAGAAAATGAAACCTGGAAAAATTAAGGCATTAGCGCATGATGCGCCGGATTACAGAGAGTTGGCGCATGATGCACCAAATCGCCGAAAAACCAAATCCTCGAAAATGCCTGATTGCCTAAAAAAACACAAAATCACACATTAAAACTCCATTTTTACAGCATGGGTCATCTTCTACCTCTAAACCTTGACTTACGGCTTCACATTGGGCATGAGAGAGAAGATTTCAGAGGCTAAAAATCATAGATTTCATCTTCTCTTGGTAAGAGCTTCACATTAACTTAGAAATTTTTTATTTTGACCATGGATTTTTCCAACAGACCATGGATTTTTCCTACACCATGGATTTTTCCAACAATATGGAAATAAAAAAATTAGGATTTTTGATGAAAAAAATTGAAGAAAACTCTTCGTGAAAAGTTTCTTACCAAATAATCGTACTTGGGGAGTTAGCTTTTTTATTTTGTAATTTATTTGGAATTTATTTTGATTTTGTTAGAATTTCAAATGGCTCCATGAGTAAAGAGAGGAAGCATAAATGATTTTGATGTAAGAAGATTTATTAATTTGTAGGCCCAACACAATTATAACGCTCAAATTGAATCGAGAAGATTGATTCATGAACGGGCATTTGCTAACCTGGGTGGCGATATCAAGAGGTTGATTCTTGCCAAAAATTGGGAAAGATTTTGCTACTTCACTGTAGTAGCAATTGTGCCAATGATTCAGGAGTTTTATGCCAACTTGAGATTTACTGATGGCGATCACATTCTCCTGAGAGGTAAGCAAGTCGAATTTACTGCCGAAAGGATCAATGCTTTTTATGGGCTGAGGAATATATTTTTCAATGAATATGCTGCATTTGTGGTGACTGATTCTTCACTAGATAAAGTGTTTTCCTTCCTTACTGATGGAAAAGAAGAATGGAGGATTAAAAATAATAAGATAGTTAACTTCTCCGCATCCATGTTGACTAGTCAGTCAAAGGTATGAAGCCACTTCATTTATGATAGATTACTACCAACAAATCATCTAGTTGATGTAACAAAGGATAGAGTTGTATTGAACTATTGCATTCAGAACATGAAAGCAATAGATGTCGGTGCTCTTATAGTTCATCATGCATGGAACATAGCTAAGAGCTCTATAGCTAGTGGTTTGGGTTACCCTGCCCTAATTTTCACTCTTTGTGAACAATCAGGAGTAGAATCCCATAGAAATGAAGAAAGATTACAACAAAAAAAATCATATTGGGAAGCGTATGATTCAGAAAGTTGAATCATTTGTTGAATCTAGGGATGGAAGAAGCGATAAACCCTCTACATCAGCTGCAGGGGCATCTACTTCTCGCCCTGCATCATTAGAAAACATTATGGACCAACTCATGATTCAAAAATTGGATATAGTGAATATTCAGAATCAGATTGGAGAGATTAGAGCAAGAAATGCTTATAATGACAAGTATCAGCAGAGGAAAGTTCAGCATGATATAGCTTTTGAGGATGCTTTGGTGAGGTATTTTAAGGGTGAATATGTGGAATTTCCAACTTGCCCTAGCTTTACTCCATATGCTCTTATTCATGATGAAGAAGAAGAAGAAGAGGAAGAAGAAGATAATGATGAGGAAGGTGATGAAGATTGATATTTGGAAGGTGATGAAGATTGATATTTAGATTGATATTTTCTGAAGTTAGATTATTCATTTTGTTTAGTTGTTTATTTGTTTGTTCATATGTTGTTTGGATTTTATTTGGTTGGCATTTGAAACTGTAGCAGTAAAAACTTTTATCTTTATGTTGAGGACTTAAAATTGTAATAGTAACAATTGATTTTTACTTTTTCTGCATTTTTAATATTTTCAGTTTTTGTTTCTGTTTTTAAATCTCAACAAGTTTTTAAATCTCAACAAATTTTGTTTTTAAATCTCAACAAATTTTTTAGAATATATTATATCTCATTTAGTGCTTTAAAGCAAGTATGTATTTTTAAAGTAAATACCTGAAGTATACCAGAGCCCAGTTTCATAGTCAGAAATCCTCTACATGTTAGTTTTTATTTTCATGCATTTATTATTTTCTTTCACCAACTGAATTTTGTACTAAAACATTTTTGGTTGGAGAGGAGGATTCCTATAGGTGTCTTATAATCTATCATGTATGTCCATAATGTAGTATCTAATCTAGCAAACCAATCCATTTTATTAGGATTCACACTTTTTTCTAAAATTCTTTTAATTTCATGATTAGATACTTCTACCAAACCACTAGACTGGGGATGATAGACTGGGGCCACTAGACTGGGGATGATAAGCAGTTGCAATTTTATGCATTATATTATATTTTTTCCACCAATCTTGCAATTGCTGCATTCCTAAAATGAGATCTTCTATCAGTAATGATTACTCTCGGTATTCCATATATTACAAAAAATATTTTAATTAAAAATTTTGAAACACTCTAAGCATCACATCGAGGTAAAGCAATTGCTTCTATCCATTTTGAAACATAATCCACTGCAATCAACATATAAACATTTCCAAATGAAGGTATAAATGGTCCCATAAAATCCAATCCCCATGCATAAAAAATTTTAATTTCTAAATTAAAATTTAGAGGCATTTCTTTTCTTTCTGAAGTAATGCCTACTCTCTGACACTGATCACATGTTTTTATATATATACTAACATCTCTAGATAGACTAGGTCAATAAAATCCAGATTACAAAATTTTATGAACAGTTCTATCATTTCCTAAATGACCTCCACATTTAGAATCATGATATTTTTGGATAATTTATTGAATTTCTTTGTAAGGCACACATCGCCTCATTACTAAATCTTTTTATTGTTTATACAAATAAGGGTCATCCAAAAAAAAAGATTTTGCATCATGAATAAATTTCTTTTACTATTATTTTGTTAGTCTATTTGGTAAATTACCACTAACAATATAATTTAAAATATCAACATACCACGGTATTTCCCATCCTTTTACAACATAAAGTTTTTCATCACGAAAAGTTTCGTTAATTTCTTTTTTCTAAATCAAAAATTTCTTCTTTTTCTAGCCTAGATAGATGATTATCAATTTGATTATCAGTCTCTTTCCAATTGAGTACTACAAAATCAAACTCTTGCATCAAAAGTACCCACCTAATTAATTTTAGTTTCACATCCTTCTTTTGCATTAAATATTTAATAAATATTTAGCATTAAATATTTAATAGCCGAGTGGTCAGTATGCACAACACATTTATCTCCAATCATATATGA
The DNA here is from genome assembly GCF_001263595.1 of Phalaenopsis equestris. Lineage (NCBI taxonomy): Eukaryota > Viridiplantae > Streptophyta > Magnoliopsida > Asparagales > Orchidaceae > Phalaenopsis > Phalaenopsis equestris. The sequence goes on from NW_018223173.1 coordinate 49,077, forward strand.
CCTAAACTTATCAAAATCATAAATAATGCCTAATAACTCTCTTTCAGTAGTGGTATAGCTAATTTGAGCATCATTAAGAATCTTACTAGCATAGTATATGACTTTAAAAATCTTATCATATCTTTGTCGCAATACAACTCCAGTTGCATAATCACTTGCATCACACATTAATTCTAAAGGTTTTTCCCAATCAGGTGAAACAATTATAGGAGCAGTGATCAAGTTTTCCTTTAAAGTTTCAGAGGCTTTAAGATAATCTTGGTTAAAGTCAAATTTTGTATATGTTCCCAGAAGTTGGCATAAAAGCTTTGTAATTTTTAAAAAATCTTTAATATATCTCATGTAAAATCTAGCATGTCATTTTTAAAGATAATCTATCATGTAAACTCTTCTTACAATAGTAGGTGGAGGTAGGTGTGATATAACCTAAATTTTTGCAGAATTTACTTCCATGTCATTTATTGAAATTTTATGCCCAAGCGAAATTCCTCCAACAACCATAAATTGACATTTTTCCCAGTTTAATATGAGATTAGTCTTTTCACATCATTCGAGAACTTTCTCTAAATAATTTAGAAATATTTCAAATGAAGTTCCAAATACAAAAACATCATCCATAAAGACTATAATCCCTTATCATTGAAAATTGACATCATACATCTTTGAAATGTTACAGGTGCATTACATAATCCACAGGGCATTCACCGAAAAACAAAAGTTCTATAAGGACTAGTAGATGTTATTTTATCTTAATCCTCTGGAGCAATAGGTATTTGATGATAACCAGTATATCCATCTAGAAAACAAAAATATCTATTCCCAACCAGCCTATCCAACATGTAATCCAAAAAGGGTAAAGGAAAATGATCCTTTCTGGTGGCAGAATTTAATTTTCTATAATCCATGCATATCCACCATCTGGTAACTTGTCTTTTTGATATTAATTCATTATTCTCATTTGTCACTATAGTCACACCTCCTTTCTTTCCAACAATTGGACTCACCCAAGCATTGTCTGAATAAGATATATTATTCCAGCATCTAACCATTTTAAAATCTTTTTCTTAACAACTTCTTTCATCATAGGATTCAATCTCCTTGAGGATTAGCTCTTGGTACATGTTGATCTTCCAATAAAATTTTATGCATACAAATTGAAGGACATATTCCTTTAATATCAACTAATATCCATCCAAAAACTTTCTTACATCTTCTCAAAATTTCCAACAACTGTTGTTCTTGCATATCAATTAATTTTGAGGATACTATAACAGGTAATGTAGATAAATCTCCTAAAAATGCATACTTCAAATGTATAGGAAGTGTTTTCAGTTCTAGTTGAGGGGGTTTCTCAATAGATGAAATCGAATTCTTATTACTTTCTGAAGGATCTAACACTTTAAATCTTTTCTGAACGTAATCCGATAATACAAATCTTCTTTACTCACTTCTGTTAATTCATCTTGAATTTTATCCTTATCTTGATATTCCAAATGTTCTTTTTCAAATTCTTTTTCAAATTTCTTCTTGAAATATTCACGGCTTAATTTTTTGTTAATTTCCATTCTGAAGAATTCAATCTCTTAATTTTTTGCAGGGTATCTCATTGATTTTACAATATTAAATGTAACCTCTTGATCACTAACTCTCGTAGTTAGTTCTCCTTTATACACATCTATCAAAGCTCTTCCAGTGGCAAGGAATAGTTATTCTAAAATGATAGGAATTTCTTTATCTTCCTCCATATCTAATACAATGAAATCTACAAGAAAGATAAATTTATCAACTTATACCAAAACATCTTCTATAACTTCTTTAGGATAGGAAATCGAACAATAAGCTAACTGAAGAGTTACAATTATAGGTGAAATATATCCTAAACCCAACCTTTTGAAAGTTGATAAAGACATAAGATTAATTCTGGCTCCTAAATCATATAAAGCTTTTCCAAAAAATCTTTCACCAATAGCACAAGGAATAGTAAAACTTCCAGGATCTTTAAGCTTTTTCAGGAAGCTTATTCTGAATTACAGGAAGCATCTTCTGAATTATAACGCTACACTCTTCACTGAGTGCAACTGTCTCATTTTTTACAAACTTCATTTTCTTATTAAGTATATACTTCATGAACTTCACATAGCTTGACATTTATTCCAAGGCTTCAACAAATGGAATGTTTATCGTTAATTTCCTCAATATCTCCAAAAATTTTAAAAATTGGTTATCTCTATTTTTTGTATCAATCTTTGAGGAAATGGAGGTAGTGGTCTTTCTACAATGATTTTCATTGGTTTAATAAGACATTCTGAATCAAAATGAGCATCTTCACTAGATTTTTAATTTTCCACCTCATCTTTTTTAACTTCAACTTCCACTTCTTTTTTAACTCTATTTTTCATTTCTTTTCCATTTCTCAGTTGAATAGCCTTAATTTGCTCTTTGTTCTGATCTTTAAGATTTACTTCAACACTACTAGGCAACATTTATGGATGTCTATTGCTAAGTGCAGTAGCAATACAACCTAATTGGTTTCCCATGTTTTTAATTTTAGCTCCTTGACTTTGTAATTGGCTTCCTATTTGCAATATCAAGTCTTCCAGTCTTCCATTGATAACTTTTT
>NW_018223173.1:51763-65057 GCF_001263595.1 Phalaenopsis equestris
TGATTTCCTTGATGATTTCCTTGATTGTTGGAGTTTCCCAATGGGTTCACAGTGTTGTTTCCCCATTGCGGATTTGCAGCATTAGGGATCTTGTTACTCCAACTAAAATTTGGATGATTCTTCCAACAAGGATTATAATACTCGGCATAAGGATTATTAGAAAGATTATTTATTGCATTTAAGTTCTCATAAAAATATTGAGATTCTATCCTTTGTCCCAATGAGTTTTCCTCAAGCACAGGTGATGCTAAGAATAATTTATTCCATATTGATCTATCTTCTTTGATATAGCAGTTATTTGGGTATCTAACATAGATATTTCATCAGAATCATGAATACGAGCTACTCTTTTTGGATTTACCCTTTTATAGGTCCATTGAAAATTATTAGTATCCATCTTTTCAATTAAATAATATTCTTCATCAAATGGTTTTGACATTAATGATTCACCAGCAGCAACATCAATTATCGATCTAAGAGATCCAACCAATCCATTATAAGAAGTTTGAATTATTAACCAATCTGACAATGCATGGTGTGGACACTTCCTAAGGAGATCTTTAAATCTTTCCCAGGATTCATAAATTGATTCTCCATAAAGCTGAAAAAAGATGTAATATCATTTCTAAGCATAATAGTTTTTGAAGGTGGGAAATATTTAGATAGAAATTTTTGTGATAAGTCTCACCAAGTTCTAATATATCAATATGCTAACAAGTTTAACCACATCTTAGCTTTATCCCTTAGTGAAAATGGAAAAAGTCTAAGTCTAATGGCATCATTCGACACTCAATCATATTTAAAAATCATATTTAAAAGTAGTAAAAGTAGCACATAGTTCTAAAAAATTAGCAAGGTGTAAATTAGGATCTTCAGTTGTTGTTTGCCCAAATTGAATGTTTTGTACCATTTGGATAATAGAAGGTTTAAACTCAAATGAATTGGTAGCTACAAATGGGTTTTGTATACTCATATGAATTTCACATGCTGCTGGATTAGCATAATCTCTTAAAGGTCTTTGATGATGTTCTTTTTCATTTTTAGCATTACTTAAATTGCAAATCATTTTGCTAGTCATTTTGCTATTATGATCTATCTCTTTTTGTTGCTTCCAAATTTTTCTAATAGTTCTTTCTAACTCATAATCGTAAGGCACTAAATTTTCAAATTTTACAATAGCATAAACAAACACAATAAGTAATTAAAATAAGCAAACACACTAAATTATGAAAAAATTCAAACTAAACTACAAAAACCTTTTTCTTAAGTTTTAAAATAAAAATAATTCAGATTATAAAATAACTTACTGCTACTTTTCATTACTTCCCGGACAACAGCGCCAAAAACCTAATGCGGGTGGATTTAGTGTGTTAATTTTGCAAATATCTTTTAATATTACAAATTACACACGACAGATAAAATAGTAAATATGCAAATTAATCCAACAAAAATAACTTTAATGAAAATAATTTTATCTTTTAAAAATCTTTAAACTGTTAAATCCCCTAAAATTAACGCAAGTATACATATCGCTCGAGTAATAAGAGTAATAAAGGGCTCTAATGAATAAAGGGCTCTAATGGAATCCTAGATATCAATCCCACAGGGAAGATGGAAATGCTTATTAGTAAATTTTTAAGACTATAATGTAAATTACAATTTTAAACTACAAAAGTGAAGTGCTAAATTTGATTATAAAGTAATAGAGTGAATGCTAATAGAGTGAATGCTAAATAAAATGCATTAAAAAGACAAAGTTAATTGAACTAAATGCTAACCTTCCAAAAGTAAAATTACAAAAAACAAAATTTTTGTGACGAAGAGTTCAAATTTAAGAAAGCATAATTCCCATTAAAAATGAGTATATGGATTGTGAAGAAATTAAAATCATTTGAAAATACATATATATAAATTGTTTTGTGCCAAATAGGAACAATTCTATTCTTTACTTCTATTGTTTACTCTCTTCCGAGTGCATAAACAACATTGACTAATCTAGATTTTGGTCCCTATTTCAATGGTTAGCCTGGGAGAATACTGCCTGCCACTCCAGTGTTCCCACTACTCCCTCATCTGAGAGCTAACAATCTTGCATTAGTTTCTAATGAACTGCACCAAATTGGGGATTTTAATTCTTCACCTTAAAATCTCCAATTTTGCATCTGATAAAGTATATTTCCTTATTTATTTGCACTCAACCCCATGGATGAAATACTCTCCGATGAAATTAAATGTGATTCTCACCATGTTGTAGAAATCATAGACCTTTCGGAACATATGTTTCTCAACATATTTTAACAATTCAATTGGCCAAATTGAAAAGTAAATGATGATTAGAGTTCATATCATCACAAATTATTGACATTTAAAACTATATAAAATAAAATCAATTCTTCACAAAAACATATCTCAAAGTAGGAAGAAGGATAAAGAATATTACTCAGAATTCATGAGAAACTCAGAATTCATGAGAAGAATTCATGAGAAGGATACGATAAAACATGGATTTTATATATAAAAACAAGTTTACACAAAAGAAATAAAAGACAGCTTATATCACAATTCTTCCCAAGAAAATCTCTAGAAGTTCTCTTCAAGTCTTTCTCTCCTTACAAGCATGCTCAATTCTCTCTTAGAAGTGTAATGAAGAAGAAATCTCTCACATTCCCTCTCTGCTGACCTCACTTTTGGTTGAGGTTTAGTTTTTCCTCTTTAGTAGCCTGGGGTCTAGCCATTCTCTATTTTGCCCTCTTTACACGCCACACCCTTCACTTCACAAAAACCTTCTGTTATTAAAGGCTGCCTCCCTCCAAAAATAATTCAATATTTCCTCCAAAATTCTATCTATTTCCTCCAAAATTCAAAAAGAATTCAAAATTCTCTCCAAAAATTCTATCCAAAAATCAACTCTTTTGATTTGAAAAGGCATATCCATTGATCCAAGAGACATATCCCTTCATAAAAGAACCTTCCAAAGTGTCTAGATGCATTGAATCACTCCAAGGGGTGTTTAGAACAAATGTCCCTTTGACCTTTGAAAATTCCCTTTGAAAATTCACACAAAATTCATCCTAAACCACCTTAATCTGCAAAAGTCATCTCTGCCACTTCTGGTACTAGTTCCGGCGCATCTGGCGCCAACTTGTTAAGTCTGCGCTGTTATGGGTTTTGACACTTCTGGCGCCAAATTTCGCGCATTTGGCTCTAGTTCTCTATCAAATGGTGCTTCTAGAGCCAATCTGGTGCATCTGACACCAGCTCTTTGTAAAATGGCTTCTTGTACCAATCTGACATATCAAGCGCTTGAATTCCCAAAATTTGTTGTTTTGGCTTTAAATTTCATCATTTTTGCTACTTTTGCTCCAAATGCCTAAAATTGATATACCTGTAACAAAAGCATGAAAATAATTTTCTTTAAAGTGCAATATCACCAAAAATAAGCATAAAATGTATGCTTAAAAACATATTATTTTTGTGTATCACTAAGCAAAGAACTTATGAAGGTAAGTTGGGGCTGCTTCTCAATCCCGATGTGAACTTCCTTTAATTCATCAACCGTTGAATTAATTTCCTCTTCAAACTCCAGTAGAGAATCATCTATTAGAGAGTCTTCAAAATCATCCTCCACATTGAGGCAATCCTCTTCTAATTTGCTAGTAACAAACATGAAAAATTCCAAATTGTCGATTGTTCCTATTGTACAAATTCCAAGACCCTCTCTCGAGTTGAGCATTCGACCTTTAATATTCCATAATTTATTAAAGAGTTGTAGTTTATTTTTTGGTTTTTTCTTTGGCACATAACTCTGTTGAATTAATTTTTGCACATAAGGAGAAAAGTAATCAAATGTTAATTCCATTAATTCATTAGAATCATCATCTTCCAAATTTACATGAGTTTCAGAACTAGTAGTAGGAGAAGAATGGTAGAGCTTGATCAGGTTCAAACCAACACCCCATACTTGCTTGACCTCTAAACTCTCAACCTTTTGAGGGCAAATCAGAGTAAGGGTCATGGCGTGCAAGTAGTTGTTGATCTGATCATACATTAACTCATGTTCACTTTTCTCCACATCTTCCAAGGAAATCTTGAACTGTGGTTTCTTTTATTTTATCATCATCATCTCTTCACCGGACTCATCTTTGTCAAAACTCTCTTCCATGTCGATGTTGATGGTCAACCTTGTCCATTTAACAATCATGTTGGTTCTTCCTCATCCACGTCCCTAGCCTCCATCTCGGGTGCGTGGCCTAAAAGGACTTCCAGTAACTCATTGCAAAGGAGTGGTGGCAGATCATCAAAGTGGAGTTGAATAATCTTGGTTTTGTAATACTTTTGAATCTTCCATCTCATTTGGCATAACTTCATAGGAAAAGACAGTTTTATTTGGAGGAACATAGTAGGCAGTGTCTTCATGGATGCCTACTTCATGAACTAAAAATAGTTGCAAATCTCCATTGATGCAATATTCTTATCCCTATTTATAACACTTGATGCATAACTGTAATGATGATAGAATCAAATTATGCTCATGAATCCATGGTCAACCAAGCAAAGCGTTGAACGAAGTTTCTGCATTGATAATATGGAATTTAGCAGTTGTCATTAGCTCTCCAACCATCATTAGTAGTGAAATTGATCCCAAAGCTCTTTTCCCTTTCTAATTCAATCCTCTTAAGATCATCTTATCAGTGGTAAGCTCCTGAGCATCAATATCCAAATGTACCAACGTCTGTAGACACATCAAGTTGAGCGACACTACTAGATCTACTAAAACTCGGGAGAGCACAAGTCTGCCGATGTTGACGGATATGTAAAGTGACCTGTTGTAATTGGTAGTACCAAGTGAAAAGTCCTCATCGATGAAGGTTGCTCTAATCTCGAGCATGATTGACTTAACAAACAAAATTCATCCAAGGATGTGTTGGCCAACTGAGCTAAGCAAATTTCTGGATCAAGCAGAGTCTTGACTAGGGATTCCCTAATCTCTTTTACCTTGATCAAAGGGTCTTAGATGCTTAGTTTGGTCGGAAACCTCCTAAGATGAGCTAGTACATTATAATCCACTTTAGAAAGACCTCCATTTTTTACTTAATTATGTATCTCTTCCGTTGGTGGATGCCGAGGTGATTCTTCTCGAGTGACTATTTTCTTTCCTTTGTCCATTGGAACTGTCATTGGGGGAAATACCTTCCCACTCCTTAAATTAATTTCTGTAATATATTCTTCTATCGACATCATAGCCAACTCTTCTGGTGTCATTTTGAATCAAAAAAGTTCAAGTTGATTGCTATTCATGTTCCTTGACACTCAAGGAATGGCTCCTCACTCCCAGAACTGTAGTAACTGGTGTCGTCAACATTTTATTCATTCTCGTTAAAGTGTTCATCGGACTTAAGTATGATTTGAGTATTAGTTTGGCAATTGAGATCGGAGTTAGATTGGTTACACTCAGTTACATTATCACAAGAGACAGTTACAACATAGCCAAAATTGTAATCATTATATTTGAAAGACCCGGGAGGGGCAAAAAGATAGTCATACACGGTCAGCGGTTCGAGGAATTTCTCCCCCGAATCTGAAACAACCAATTTAACAGGGGCAACCCCTATCCTAACCCTCATTCTATCAATCTTCATCTCAAGCATGATCTTATTCTTCTTCTTCTTCAACTGCGGTGACTTTTCTGTCGTGATCTCCATCTTCATTTTGGCAGGCTGTAGACTTTGAATGACAGCTTATGCTGACCCAATTTGAATATGTTCTAATATCTTCTTGGATGATATGCTCCAAACTATGCTCCAACTAAATTCATCTGAATATGGCTATATCAAGGTGACTGGCTCTGCCAAAATCATATTTACAGAACCTCTTTTAGGTTTTTATAAATATTCCATCAGAATCATTATATTTTCTTCTTTGAGATTCCTCTCGAGCCAATCCGTGAAACTGAAACATCCCCCTATGGTGTGTCCAAGGAGTCCATGGTATGGATAATAGTTGGGATGATCCTTCTTATCTACCTCTTCTAGTTTCTTGGGATCTGACAATCTGAACACGAGCTTCTTCATCAAATTTTTGAACAAATTTGGCACAGCTTCATCCTTGAATGAGTATACCATGTTCATTCGCTTTGCAAATGTCAGACCCTATCTACCATTTATCCGGTATGGTCCTTTATGATATGGTTGTTGTCCATACTAGCCATACTGCTGAGTCTACTACTTCTGACAAAATTGATCTTTCTATGATGACTGATGAGAACCCCGATGAGACTGCTCAGCCCGAATCCTCATTGGTTGCTTGCCCTTATCAACTGTTGTTACTGCCTCAGATTTCTTCTCAAATGTCCTGATAGCTCTGAATTTTTTGATCTTTTCCTGGTACTCCATATGCTTAATCTTCTCCTGTAAGCTGCTGGCCTTGCTGAGTAACTTATCAAATGATTTGATTGTGAGTCTCCTGAGCATGAAAGGTACTAGCTCGCGAATGCTTTTGAGTGGAATCTCAATTGCATGATGTTCCTATAGCTGGGGTTCACACTTCATGCTCAAGTTTCTCTACCTCAAGATATAGTCCACCAAGGTCTTATTAGGCTTCTGTCTTTTCACCACAAGAACTTTTATGGTGAAATGATGTTGCACTCTGGAAAACCTATTCACAAACAAGTGCTCAAACTCATCAAATGTTTTTACTCATCCATTGAGCAACTTGGCATACTAGTCAAATGTTATCTTTCACAAAATGCTGATGAACTGGCGGAACAATAACGCTTCATTGCCTCCGACATTACAACAACTAGCTCTAAAGTGGACTATATGCTAGCAGGGATTTCTACTTACATTGAATGGCTTGAAGTTTAGTGACACAATGCCCATGGGGTAAGGCACGACATCAAATTCCTTTAGGTAAGGTCTACTCTATGAAATTAATGCACCACCCTTAGATTGAGCTAAGGCTTCCCTCACTTATTGTTCGACCATCTGCTTGATGTCTTTCTCTTGTACCAAACTCTGGACTAAATCTTTTTTCTGGAGTTCACCTCTACTGGTAGAAATGACCTCCCTTCTATCATATGTAATATGCACAGCCTCGGGCTAATTAACCTTCAGTAAAGCAAATTGTTGCAACTGAGATTGTCTGTGCACTGTAGGCATAACAGTCATGGTAGAGGCCATCACTTCCATCCTTTTGTTCATTCGTATGATCTGTTCATCACTTAGTTTAATGGCCCTTTGAATGTCATCTACAACATTCTCCTCATCAAAAAGTGGAGCATCATGAGCAGATGTAGTGACCCTAGTTTCAACAACTTTAATCTCCATGAACTCCTCATTGAGATAATTCGTAAAATCAAAATCTTCATCATCATCAACACCTACTCCTCGCTCTTTTGTCAATTCTGCAATCTCGGCTCTAAGCTTCTCTAACTTATCATCAATTTCTTTCTCTTGAATCTTAAGATCTAGAGGTTTCTCTTGAACATCATCCTACTGTACGATGGACTTTATAACAATGGTGATAACAACCTCTGGTGCATCGGACCTATGCTTCATTCCACAAAACTGTGCCACAGGCTCATCAGAACGTAGTGGTGCAACACCCTTGGGTACCCACACTCTCTTCATCGATGTTGATGCCTTAAGATGGAGTGCCTTGGAGGAGGCATTGGTATGTTGAAGAGCAGTATGCTCCCCGCGGGGTAGACTAAGTACACTGGTAACGGGTATCTTCCCTTTATCCTTCTTTGGGAAGATTTCATGAACGGTGGTGGGTGGTATTCTCGGACACAGACGTGACTTAAATGGTTGACATCCTTGTTGACCTCACTTTTGGTTGAGTTCTAGTTCTTCTTAGTAGCCTAGGGTCTAGCCATATGACATTTCTATTGACTATTTCTAGAAAACTAGAAAAGGAACCCTCACCATTAGAAATTCCAAACGCCTCTTCACTCAACTTGAAGCTCTACATATTGGTCCTAGCCTCTAGCACTACATATTGGTCCTAACCTCTAGCACTTGGTAGGTGTGGTCATTATGAGGGAGCTCAAGGAGAGTTCCCATAGGACTGTTTGACCTTAGGGTTGACCATGGGTGTTGTTCTAGAGCTAAGACACTCACTACAATCACCTTACTCACAATCACTCAGTACCCTAAACCCAAAATTTTCTTGACTTTGATCCCTTACTTCTTTGGGAGACTCATGTAGATGGTCCCCTAAACCCATTGGCTCTAGGCTAGGGTTTAGCTAAGACCAGTACATAGAGGACCCAAATGGAGTTTCCATTAGTCCATGACTTATCTATGGTGGTTAGCTCCCCAATTCTACCAAAGATACCCAACTCGGCCTTGCGCCCCTAAACTCCCCCAAATTACCTAAATACCCTTGAAACCCTAAGTTTGGCCAACATTCTCAAATTTACCCAAAATACCCAAATTTATTCAAAAGTCATTTCAAATCTTTTGAAAATACCCAAATTACCCAAAATCACAAAATTGCCAAGTTACCAAAATGCCCCTCTTTAGCCCAAACCCAAAATTTCAAAAAAAAATCCCAAAAAATCCCAAAACCTTCCAAATATTCTTAATTTTAATTTTCTCAACTACCACATGACCCAATTTGACCATCTTTGTGCAAAAGCCCCAAATTGCCTTAAAGGTCCAATCTCCCCAAATCCACCTCAAATGTCCATCAAATTGGTCCCAATTTCCCCCAATTTCAATCTTAAACTTAAATTCACCTTCCATGTGATCAATATAAACTAAATCCAAGCTCAATTGGCCCATGCTTTGAGCTGAAGTTTGATTTAGGTCAAAGCCCCAATTTTGGCCACATGACCTAATCTCACCCAATTAAACCCATAGCCCACTCAATTTGCCACAATTTATGTTGAAAACTCTTAATAACATTCCTAAGCATCAAACGTGGCCTATAAATGGCCTTGGTGAAGCCTTAATTTCATTTAATTTCAATTTAAGTCAAAAGCCCCAAAATTTGCCCCAAATTGGCTATGCCTCCAAGTTTCACCAAATTGATTATCTTAGCCCCAAAATTGGCACCCAATGTATGCTGAAAACTCTTCATGACATTCTTATATACCATTTTCAACAATCAATTTGGACTTAGCCCAACCTTATCTCAACCTAAGCCGAAGTCTAGCCCAACATGCTTAAATTGACCAAAATCCCAAAATCCTTCAAATTGAGATTCCAATTGAACTCAAAATCATTTCAATTCTTCAAAAAAAACCTTAATCACTACAATCATATATATCAAATTCATCAATTAATTTGGCCAATTAACATGGTTAGCCTAGCCCAAACCCAAGTTTTGGTCATTTGCACCCACTTGGACCCATGCACCAAAGTTGACCTAGACATGTCAAATTGGTCAAGGCAAGGCTACCACAGCCAAATTTTGGACCATATTGACCAAGCCAAACCTCATGGAACCCCCCAAACGAGCCATGGACCTAGGGATCCCAAAATCAACTGATTTGATTCCAAATTTTCTTAAGTCAGGATATTTTTGCCAAAACTAAGCACCAGCCCATTTAATTGCTGTGACATATTCCCCTGACTCACCTGGCCTAGTCGGCCGACCTAGTGGCCAAAAAATGTCCAAATCGAGAGCCACCTCCATGGAATCAAACCCAATTCAAACCTAGAGGCCACCTCATCCAAATTAAATCTTTGAGCTTCTCTGCCCTCCACCTAAGCAAGCATTTTCACTCCCAAATTGGCCATGACAGCAACCCTAAAGCCCATTTATAAAAACCTCACTTCCACGGCCATGATGGTAGTGTTAAAAATTTGTCAGAGAGAGCCCTCCAAATTTCTCCCAGAAACTCTTTGAGACCTCCTCAGTGCAACCCAACCACCACATTACCCTGAATCCCCTTATCGAAGTTCACTTTTTGAGCTCAAAACCTTGCCGAAGACAGGACAGAGCTCCCTGCACCTCTACACTCCACTAAAATAAAATTAAACTCACCTACACCTTCACCACAGTGAAAGAAGGATAAGCCCCATCAAATTTCCCTTTCATAGAGCCCCTAACATAGCTCTTGACCAACATCTAAATATGGTCGTGACATCTGAAATCGAGCTTGGTCGAATTTATACCTAGGCCTTTCACCACAGCAAGAGGCTTAATCTCTAGTCTCCTTGGACCTCCACAAATGTGTCGAGAACCTCTAATCGAAACTTCCCTTCTCAGAAAAGCTTCTCTTCTCAGAGCAAAGGTATTGAGCTCCCCCTCTTCTCAAGCCTATTTTGATTCTTCTTTTGATTAGGCTCAATTTAATGGTTTGATTACAACATGATTACCGTATGGATGTGTTTGGATGTGTTCGTCACACCTAGACAAACATTTAGAAACAAACTGCACTTAATTTGATTAAGAAATGAGTGAGATCATAAACTTTGAAAATGGATGGTTCTCTAGCTATGTCATTAGGGATGATGATGGGGAACCATCTGATCGCGCATTTATCTCATCAACGGGCGAGATCTAGCCGGAGCACCTTCTTGCATGAAACGTGGGTCGAGTTAGCACTGAGGTGGATGATGGCGTTGCATTAGAGGACATTGCGTGGAGCTTCGGAGCCGCCTAGGATCTAGTCTGCGCTGCGTGTTTAAATAGATAAATAGAATATTTTATGATTTAAAGAAATAGCCCTAACTTCAAAAATCCATATCTTGGTGTAGAAAAATTAAAAAAATAAAAAAAAAATACCCTCTTGCTCAGTGAACAGAGGAGAACAATGTGGACATAATTTCATGTCCATTCGATGCATATTTTATTTTTAATTAATTAAATGATATTTTACTTTTTTTGAATATCCATTTGCATAGACATTTTACCATGGCATGGGAAAATCGGGCTTTTGATGTCTCTGTTGTTAGGCATCTCCCCTAAGTTTTTTTTTCCAAGGTCCTTCAAACTTCCTTTTTCTGTTAATAATATCCTTCATAAACTTCACATAGCTTTACATTTGTTCTAAGGCATTATAGTAATCATAATAATTAGCATGTTTCTTAAAAAATTCAAGAAAATTTTGGAGGGTTTTTTATGACCAGAGAACCCTTTGGAAAATATTTCATAAGTTATAACATTAAGAATGCACTTGTGTACTTAATTTTCACCAACCCTAAAACAAAAAAAAATTAATTTTGGAAAATATAAACCTCTAAATGACTTAATTTTTAATCTTCACTATGATTTAATATTCACAAAACTCTCCATAAAAATTTCAAAACATTTGGAGCTTATTTAATATCTCAAATTGATTTTTCAAGTTAAATGACATTTTTGGTTCTAAAATGATTTTTAACAATTAAAATATAACTCAAAAAATTATAAAAATTGGTTTTGGGAGTTTTCTGTGATTAGAGGAATTTTTTCAAAATTAATTTGAAATTAAAATAAAAATTCCATTTTCAAGCCCATTTTTAATATTTAAATAATTCAAAAAATGATAAAAATCACAAAAGTAATAAAATTCATGAAAATATTCTAAATTGTTTCCTAATTCTAAATTGTTTCCTAAGCACTTAGAAATAATTAGAATATTTTTCCTAATTTTCTAAGTGAAGATATTGAATTTTGAAGCTTAAAATAATTTTTAAAGGCTAAAAATGGATTTTCACTAAAATAACTCTAACAATTCAAAGAAAAATAAAAAAAATGTAAAATTTGTTTCTTTGGTTTCCTTGTGCTCAAAAATATTTAATAAATATATGAAACTGAATTTTACATATTCAAAATATTTTGTAATTAATAAATACTCCATAAATTAAAATAATTCTTAAAATTTAAATATAACTTTATAAATCATGAAATTTGGTCCATTTGATTCTTTGGTCTATGTATACATCCAGTAAAAATTTCAAGAGATTAAGCTTTGCCTTGGACAAGTTATGGAATTTTCTTTGAAAAATCCTATTTTTGCATTAAAAACAATATGTAAATTAAATTAAATTTTGAAAAATAACATTTTATCCTTTGATGTCCTAATTGACCCATTGGTGAGGTGAGATAAAAATTCCAAATTCATTTGGATTGAATTTTACAAATTATCAAGAATAGAACCTTAGGGGCAAAAGTGTTATTTTGAAAATTAGCCTTAACTAACATTTATGCTTAATTCAAGGAGGGAAAAGGGTAACCTAAGACTTTAACTAACTTATTTAGATGATTGAAACACAAGGGGATTAATTGGTAGAAACAAACCTCACCCTTTCCATAATCAAGGGATAAATTTGTAATTCCTTAAATTATTAAAATTTGGAAGTCTATTAAATTAAATGATCTTAGACTTAGGGGTATGACTTTGGAAGTTGATAACTCACTACTTTAATACCCCTACTTGATGTTCAAATTACATTTAAGTGTTTTGAAAATGAATAGTTATAATCACTTAAAAATTCAACTTCTTTCAAAATAACCAAGACATCTACCTTGGTCTAAAGGGCTTAGTGGTGACTTAAGCTAAAATCAAATTTGATTAAATAAGAATATAAAGAATGAATATAAAGTAAAACACTTTTGAACACCATAAGCTCAAGTTAGAACTCAAATCGGCTAAGTGTTTCAATAATGCAAACTTGCCCCCTTTAAGGATCTTCACCCACTTAACTTCCAAATTAAATGGCAAATTATAATTACCTTACTCTTAGGGATAATTAAAACATCAATGTTCTATGAGCATTAAAGTTATTAATAGGATGAATTATTAAGCAGCATAATAAGTTTAAATGTGCTCGAGGCTTTTCACCAGGTAGTGAGACGGAAGCATGGACCTGCTTCTTTCTCTAGACCTGTTGGATACCTCATAAGTTTACTAAACTTAATATGTTTTGCTTAACAAAAATTATCCTTAATCAAACTAATAAGGATCCACCAAGATATGACCTAGGTTTAGGTAGGTCAATAAAACCTTACTTTTTCTGCTTTACATAGAATGGTCTAACATGCATTTTGAGTTTCAGGTGGTGGAACGAGAAGACTCGCCAGGTACGCTTTTATATTTTACAACATTGTCTTTTCTTAAGCTTTCCACACTATGCTTACTTACCTGCATGTATGAACAAAACACAAACTTGCATGCTAAAAAATAATGTCACCCTGCATGAAAACTAAAAGTGTCAGGATAGCCACAAAACCAGAACCAAAACCAAAACTAAAATTAATTAAGATAAAAATCACCTCCACAACATTCAAAATATAAGACAACTCAAAATTTAATCACAAACATCACACAAAACAACAACTACAACTAAATTAAGATGTC
>NW_018223173.1:65086-84916 GCF_001263595.1 Phalaenopsis equestris
CTACGGTTGCTAACGAGGCTTCCCACGATCTAAATGAAAGTATGGAACTCATTAAGTTGAGTTTAGTAAATTCATTTGGACTAAGTGAATCCAATAGAAAATAGTGGTGCTGAAACGAGGGAACCATAGGATCCTAACCAATGTTGCTCTAATCAACTTTATAATCCCCCATTAAATTCAAAGAACTAAGACCATAGGGCCACCTGATTTGACATCATAACTTGACACCCTAGAAAACTTAAACCCATCACGGCAAGGAGCTTGGAGCTAGCATGGTGGGCAGCACATCCATCTTCAACAAAAAAACCTGTCTTCCCTAGCTAAATCATTCATTCCTTAGAATTAAACAACAAAGCCATAGGATTTTGAGGTTGTCTGCTTATGCAACATAAATACTCACCTCATTCACCTCATCTTTAGCAACTTATCTTTAGACTTTTGTATAGCTCTGCTACACAATATAAGCCCCGACTCGTCTTAGGATTCTGAGGTTGTTGTTCGTCATGACCTAAATACTCACATCTTCTAGGCTATTTGTGTGATCGTTTCACACAAATGTAAACCCTAATTGAATAAAATTGGTAGGATGAAACACTTAAATAATTTTGCCTCAAATCTGAAGCCAAATAATAGGATAGCTTGGGAGGTCACCAAGGTTCTTCTCTGGATCTATGACATCACCTAGTTTTTTCTCCTTTGAATTCCGAAACAAAATTTCCAAATTTAAGTCATTCCCCTTTCACACCTCTTTGTATCACTTTGTATGATATCGTTGAAAAGTCCTATCCTTTTAAAATCTTTGAAGATAATATTTTCTTATTTTTATCGAGAGTTTTCTTAGATGACTTCGGTCATTTAGGATGTAATTAACTATATCCCTATTTAATTCTTAATATTAAATAAGGAAAATTGTCAACAAATAAAATGGTTTCGTAGACCAAACGAATGTCATATATTTCTTAGTTTATTTGATTGAGTCTCATCCTCAAGTCTTGTGTTTATCCCTCAGGATAGATACAGGGTTTGAGGTATAGTGTTCTTTCATTTAAGTTATGAAAAATATGGGGTCAGTTTGAGTTCATATTTTTCTAAAATATATACGTAAATTAAAATGTCCTTCTAAAGTGGGCTATGGGATTTTGATTTCGGTGACCAACAACTTCGTATGAGCAACTCCTCCAACCAAAATAGTGCCGACAGCTTCTGGCGACTCAGTTGGAGACAAGCTTTTATCTCCATTAAATAAGAAAATATTATCTTCACACATCGGTAATGTGTCAATGTCCCTCTTTGACCAGATTACTCTTCTTCCGTTGACATACTTTACCCATTTCTATCTTGGGAAAGTACAACCAACTCTTTGGACTTCAGGTTTGCCTGTTCAATCACCTTTGAATGGAGGGGTTCAGGAGACCATTAAGGACTCATTAAGTCTTTATGTGGGGACCCCCAATAGTTGTGTTGGTGGACTAGTTCCACCTGGGCATTTTGTGTCACTAAATGGGTCCTGCACTGGGTCCTAAAACACTTCACATCACACTTCACATCTCCCTTTCTTCACATCTCCCTTTCAACTTTAAATTACTATTTTGCAAATGAAATCAGATTGTTTTGTGCAGCGCGCGCTTCAAAATTAATTAAATTTTTTTTACTTTAAAATTACCTTTTTACTAAAAATTTTAAAATCCCCACAAACTAAGACTTACTCGGCCTACAGATTGACCTCTGGTAATTTTCAGTGCTTGCACTAAGATTACAAGGTTTTGGCCATATAACTAACCCCAGAGCTTTATGTTTTAAAGCTGCTACAATGGCCTACCCAACGCAGACTTTCTCTTGCAACCTGCTGACGAGCCATGAAGCCTGCAATGTTGCTCCTACCATTAAGTTTGGAGTCGGATTTGTAGACCTTGAGGTTATCCTCAGAAAGGTCCCATTCGTCAGAATGAAATTCACCGCTCCAGAAGTTTGGGAGCCGTCTGTTTAATTCAACTTGAACTGTCTTCAGGACTTCCCTTTTTATAAGAAGGACAAGACTACTGTTGCCACTATGGCACCTACCAAGTCTGTTGTCCCTGCTGCCGCTAAGGGGAAAGAAGTAATGATCATTGAAGATCCGGCGGAGGGATTGGCTCTCCCGCCACAAGTATTTGAAATCGGATCTAGTTCAAGAATTGCATCACTAACCCAAGCTCAGAGGAGAAACCTCAACAGAAGAGTTCGGAGGGCTACCAAAGCCCATACTCCTGAGGAAATACCTTTCGAGGAAAATCCTTACCAAGAGAAGTTAGAATTACCGGAAGTATATTCACTTATGTGGGGAAGTAGATTCCATCCTTTAATGGATACTGATGGATACGGGAGTATTCAGAAAATTTCCACTGCATTACCGTTACCTCATGGACAAGGTATCGAGAGAAAGAAGTCTAATTCTATCACCCGAGTTAGTTCAGTTTTTCAGAGGCTAGCTGCCAAAGAAGGTTATTCAGTCAATGAATTGATAAAACAAGTGGGGCATGCAATTTCCCCTCGTATGAAGAAAGAAATTTTAGAGGAAATCAAGTCTGTCAAACGACCTTAAAGGTTAATTGAAGATTTGCGTGCTCGTATTTCCATCTGGTTCCGCTTGGGAAGCAAAGTTGATACCGCTATTGTCACCACAAATTCCACCACTACCAGGATCATAGGCCATCGACCAGTTAAGTCAAGACAAGGTTCGAGAATCCTACCAAGCACACACCATGAAGACATTCCTAAAATTTTAAAGGAAAAGATGAAGAAATTACCCGGTACTGTGGTTGGTATGCACCATGGGGAGCATACTTCTCCTCGACATTCTGATGTTTTTGGTAGGACACCCCATCCTGAGACATCACCGTTAAAGAAGAAGGTGTGGATACCCGAGGTTGTTGTACCAATATGGTCCAGTAAGCTTGCAGGACAATATCACATAATGAAGCGAGGATCCAAAGTCTCTGACATCGTCGCAGCAATTGCCAATGAAATGGAAGAGCAAGAGGAGGAAGTCAAACAAGGTCCTCCATATCTTAGAACAATCAAAGAATCAATGATCGAAGAAAAAGTTGAAAGGCTCAAGGTCGAGATTTCCGAGTTGGCTCGAGAGCACGGAGTCTCCATCAATGATGATGATGAAGATTTTGACTATAATGACTACCTCTAAGAAGATTTCATGGATGTCCATGTAGAAGATTTCAGGGATGTCCATGTTATCAAAACTAGAGCAGCTACAATTGTACGCGAGGCTCAACCTCTCATCGAAGAGAATGTCGTAGATGAGCTGCGTAGGGCTATTCTCCTAAGGGGTGAGCAAGTCAGCCAACTGAAGAAAAGGATAGAAGAGATGTAGAGATGGCCGCCGCCATGACCGCCATGGTCACCATTCGGAGACAATCACAAGTACCGCAACTAGCCTCTCTAGAGATCAGCCAACCAAAAATCAAACATATCTTTGATGAAAGAAGAGAAGTTGCCTTAGCAAACAAAGATGAACAACCAAAGAAGGATTCTCCATCGAGCACCATACCAGAGAAAAAATTTAAGCAAATGGTCGAGCAAGTTAGGGAGGCCTCAATCCAATCTAAGGGTGGTGCATTAATTCTAAATGATAGACCCTATCTGGAGGAATTTGATGTCATACCCTTCCCCAAGGGCTTTATGGCCCCAAACTTTAAGATATTTGATGGGACTGGAAATCCCAGACAACATATAACACATTTTCAAGCTAGTTGTGGCAACACAAGAAATAGCAAATCTTTACTCTTCCAACAGTTTGTTAGCAGCCTGTCAGGGATTGCTTTCGGATTGCTTTCGATTGGTATGTGATTGGTATGTTGATTTTTCCAATGAATCAGTAAAGACATTTGCTGAGCTGGAACAATTATTTGTCAAAAGATTTGCCGGAGCACAACATCATGTGTCTATAGGAGAGCTCATGATGGAAAAACAAAAGTCGAATGAGACTTTGGTGGATTACATTTTGAGGTGGAGATCGAACGAGACTTTGGTGGATTACATTTTGAGGTGGAGAAACCTTAGCATGAAGTGTGAACCTCAGCTACAAGAACACCACGCAATTAAAATTTTACTCAAAAGCATTCATGGCCCAGTAGCTTTCATGCTCAAGGGACTTACCATCAAATCCTTCGAGAAGCTACTCAATAAATCCAGCAGTCTTCAAGAAGAAATCAAACATATGGATTCACAAGAGAAGTCCAAGGCAACTAAAGTGTTTGAAAAGAAGTGGGGACAGTGAGCGACTGCCGACAAGCAAAAATAACCAATGAAGATATATGTAGAAAATTCTCGCCAATATTCATCACAGCCAGCTCAGAAATAGAATAGCTAGTGTAACCAGCGACCGCCTCAAGGAGGATCATCTCAAACAGAGAATAAGAGAATATCTCTAGCAGAATGACAGAAAATGGTGTATTCTTTCAAAGATGAAGCCGTGTCTAAAATGTTCAGAAGTCTGATGAAGAAGCCTGAGATTAGACTACCAGATCCAAAGAAGCCTATAGAAGTTGACAAGAAAGATGAACCAAATTATTGCTCGTACCACCGGTTGCTCGGGCACACTATAGAAGAATGTTTCATCTTTAAGGATTGGCTCGAGAAAAATCTCAAAGTAGGAAAAATAACAATCCCGAAAGAATATTTAAGGGAACCTAAAAAAGGTTCCATAAATATGATTTTGGCCGAGCCAATTTCTCTGATTGATCAATATACTGGAGAAGAGGGATGGATTACGACTTGGGACGAGCTCAAGAGGGTCTTAAACCAAATAAAAGATTCATCAAAACAATCTTCTGCATGTATCAGAAAAGATGAATGGAATGAAGTTTGGAGCAAATCGTCCAAGAAAATTTTGAATCAAATCCAAAATGCATCAAAACAAGCCTCCGTTTAGAACCTTCAGCCTGTCAAGGCCGAGATGAAGATTTTTCCACAAGAGCCGTCGTCGTTAAAGACACAGAAAAAGAAGAACATTACAACCACAAAGATTGATAGCACAGGGGGGTAGGATAGGGGCTGCCTCTACTAGATTAGTTATCTCAAATTCGAGGAAGAAAATCCTCGAATCCCTGACTTCGTATGATTATCTTTTTGGTTTTTACCCTCCGGGGTCTTATGAATATATATATCATGATTTCGGCTACATTTTAACTATTTCTAGTGATGAAGTAATCGATAATGACCAATCTAGCCTCGATCTTGATTCCCGCAATGATCCTCAAATCGTACTTGAGTCCGATGAACTTGTTGTCAAGACCAAAGAAGACATCAACGATACCAGCTACGATAGCACCGGTAGTGAGGAACCAATCCTTGAGCCCTAGGGTGCACTGTTTGTCATCAACCTAGATCTTTCCAACAAAGAAGAAACACCGGAAGATTCAACAATGATATCTCAAGAAGAAGAAATTATAGAAGTGAACTTAAGGAGCGGAAGAGTATTACTCCCAAGAATAGCTCTGACAGATAAAGGAAAACAAATAGTAACTCAAGAAGAGCTACCTCCACCCCCACCAGTGGAAGAACCACTTAACAAAGTGAAAATTAGATGGCCACATAAAGTGGATTACAACTTGCTAGCTCATCTTAGGAAGCTGCCGACCCGATTAAGAATCTAAGATATCTACAATGCTCCAATCCTGGCAAAGGAGATGAGAGAAGCTCTTGTTACAGCCTTGCTTGACCCAGAGATTTGCTTAACTCAGTTGGCCAGCACATCCTTAGATGAATTTTGTTCGTTAAAAGAACAACCTGGGGTGACCTTCACAGATGAAGATTTGCTTATTGGTACTGCTGACCACAACCGAACACTCTACATCTCCATTAACATCAGCAGATTTGTGTTGTCCAGAGTCTTATTTGGACATCGAAGCTCAAGAGCTTACAGCCAATAAAATGATGCTAGCCCTTGGATCGATTACATTACTTATGAAGGTTGGAGAACTAGTAACAATCACTAAATTCCATATTATTGACGTCAAGACCTCTTTCAATGCTCTACTTGGTTGACCGTGGATTCATGAACACAACCTGGTTTTGTTGTCTCTCCACCAGGGCCTGATGTACTATAAAGAAGACTATAAAGAAGGGCAAGAACATTGCATTAAGGGAGATCTACATCCGTTTTCAGTTCATGAAGTTGACATTCATGAAGATGCTGCCTACTACTCGCCTCTAAAGAAAACTATTTTCTCTCATGAAACTGTGACAAACAAAACTAAGGATTCAGAAGGAGTACAATGGTAGGGCCATTCAACTCCATTTTAATGATCTTCCACCACTCTTTTACAACAAATTGATGGAGGTTCTTTTAGTTCGCGCACCCGAGGTCGAGGCCGGGGTCGTGGACGAGGAAGAACCAACTTAATCATTGAACATACTAGGTCAACCATCAACATTTGTGATGAGGACAGTTCCGAAGATGAAATAATGATGAAAATATAGAAGAAACCTCAATGCGAGATATCCTTAGAAGATGCCGAGAAAAGCAAATATGAGACAATGTGTGATCGGATAAATTACTATGTGAATGCTATGACCCTTGCTCTGATCCTCCTCAAAAGTTCGAGAGTTTAGAGGTTAAGGAAGCCCGTAGCACTGGTTCAAAGCCGATCAAGTTTTACCGTGCTTCTACCTCTACTAATCTTGAAAATCATTTAAATTTGGATGCGGATCCTAATGAATTAATGGAATTACCACCTTTTGGTTTTTTGCCATATGTACAAAAGTTAATTCAACAGGGATATTTACCAAAACAAATGTCAAAAGATAAATTACAACTTTTTAAAAAGTTATGGAGTATTAAAAGTCGAACTCCCAACTCAAAAGAGGGTTTCAAATTTGGTACAGTCGGGTCAGTCGATGATTCAGAATTTTGCATGGTTGTTGCTAGTGAATCAGAAGAGGATTGCCTCGATATATAAAATGAATCTACTGATCAGCTAATAGAAGATGCTCTGCCGGAATTTGAAGAAGAAATCAAGTCAACTGTCGATGAGTTGAAAGAAATCAACCTTGGGACTAAAGAGTAACCCCGACCTATTTTTATAGGTTCTGTACTCAACGATGAAGAATCTTTGAAATTGATCAAATTGTTAACAGAATTCAAAGATTATTTCACATGGAGCTATGATAAAATGTCAAAACTATCAGCAGAGGTTGCAGTCCATAAACTCGGCGTGGATAAGAATATAACCCCATTAAAACATGCTCCCAGAAGAATGCACCTCGAAATAAAGCAAAAAGCCATTGCCGAGGTAAAAAAACTAATAGACGCTTACTTTGTAAAAAAAGAGCAATACCTACCGTGGTTGGCTAACATTGTTCCAGTCAAGAAGAAAAATGGACAAATACGTGTTTGTGTTGACTTCAGAGATTTGAACAAGGCATGTCCAAAAGATGAGTTTCTACTACCAATACAAAAAATGATGGTGAATATCGCTTCAACATATGAAATTTTCTTGTTCATGGACGGATCGTCGGGATACAACCAAATTAAGATGGATCCTGAGGATGCAGCACTCACAGCCTTCAGAACGCCAATTGGAATCAATTGGAATTTTTTGCTTTTGCTACACAGTGATGCCGTTCGGCCTAAAGAACGCTGGAGCAACATACCAACGTGTAATGACAAAATTTTTTTACGACTTCATTCACAATTAGGTGGAATGCTACGTGGATAATTTGGTCATCAAAATTAAATGAAAAATAGACTATTTGTACAATTTGAGGATTGTGTTTGAACGGTTACGATGATACGACCTTAAAATGAATCCCTTAAAGTGCGCCTTTGGCTTTACCTCTGTAAAGTTTCTAGGATTCGTTGTCCGTCATCAGGGAATTGAGATCGACCCAGATAAGATTAAAGCTATCTTAGAAATGCTTCCACCTAAAAACTTGAAACAACTACATTCCTTCCAGGGGAAGTTGACATATCTGAGACGCTTTATTTCTAATCTCTCAGGTAGGTGTCAGCCCTTCTCGACATTAATTATGTCGTCATTAATTAAAAAGGATGTCAAATTTATATGGGAAGAGAAATGCCAGCAGGCCTTTGAGGACGTTAAAAGGCCTTTGAGGAAGTTAAACAATATTTAATGATACCTTCTATTTTGGCAGCCCCTATCCCAGGGAAACCATTGATACTTTATACTGCGACCCAAGACGACTCTCTCGGAGCCCTCTTGGCCCAAGTCAATGACGAGGGTAAGGAAAATGTACTTTATTACTTGAGTCATCGCCTGATACTGACGGAAGTAAGGTATCCACATATTGAGAAGCATTGTCTGGTGTTAATTTTTGCTGCTCAAAAGCTTAGACATTACATGCTTTCTCATAAGACTGCCCTAACTTCAAAAATTAATTTGTTGCAATATTTGATGACCCGACCAACACTCTTCAGACGTCTAGCAAGATGGTCAATGATCTTATTGCAATTTGATATAACTTTTATTCTCCTCCGTGCTATCAAGAGACAGGTTCTAGCATACTTTCTTGTTGCACGCCCACTGTCAGCTGGGTCCCCTCTCAACGAAGAGTTACCAAACGAGCAAATACTATAAATGGAAGTCTCTAGTGTGCAATTTTGGGAGATGTACTTCGATAGTGCTTCATCATCCAGGAAAGACAAAGGATCAGGCATGGCCATACCAGGCAAAGAAGGGATCAGTTTGATCTTTATCACACCAGATAATGGTATGCTAAGGTTCTCATACTACTTGACAGAGCCATGTACCAACAACAAAATAGAATATGAAGCTCTAATCACCGGATTAGAATTGGCAATCTCAATGCAATCGCAATGGATATAACAATATTGTCATCTATGGCAACTTACAGCTCGTCATCCAGCAGGTCACAGGATAATACAAAATTTTGAAACTACGGCTAGCAGAATACCATCAGTACACGAGAAGTTGCTAGAGCAGAAGCTAGAGCAGATCCCCAATGTGACTTTCTATTGGATTCCTAGGGGAGATAATGCCCATGTCGACACTCTAGCAAAATTTGCTAAGGAGCTAGCATGTCCCCCGGAGGATTCCATTGAAATCACTGTACAAGGAAGACAATTTTTGTCTCGAATTGACCTCAAAACTCTACACAAGATCAGAAAAGAACAAGCGATAAATGTAGTTGCTGATATCAATGAAGATTGGCGCAAGCCATTGATAGAATATTTGCATACTGAAAAGCTACCAGAGGACAAGCCTGAAGCAAGTCACATTACGAAAAGGACTATGTCATACGCCTTAGTTGGTGATGTCCTCTATAGAAGATCATTCGACCAGATGTGGCTGAGGTTTCTATACAAAGCCGAGGCACAAAATATTGTTAAATAAGTACATGTCGAATTGTGTGGTTCTCACCAGTCAGGGCCAAAAATGAAAATGAAGATCAAAAGACTTGGATATTATTGGCCAACAATGATGTCCGGCTGCATGGATATAGCCAGAAGATGTCACCAATTCCAGGTGCATGGGGTGGTCCTACACCAACCTCCAAATGTGCTACACCCAACCGTTGTACCGTGGTCATTCAAGTGTTAGGGCACGGACATAATAGATTTGATAAACCCTTCGTCCTCTAAAGGACACAATTTATACTTGCCGCTACGGATTATTTCTCCAAATGGGCAGAGGCGGTGCCGCTACTAGAGGTTACGATATAGCACGTTCTTCAGTTCTTCAAAAGCCAAGTCGTTTACCGTTTTGGTGTACCACGCAGAATAATTTACGACAATGTGACAACCTTCAAAAGCACCAAAATCAACAATTTCGTCAAAAGACACGGGATAGATTAAAGATACTCTACAATTTACTATCCCAGAGCAAATGGATTGGCTGAGGCCTTCAACAAAACACTGGTACAAATTTTGAAGAAAATATTGGATGAAAACAAAAGGGATTGGCACAACAAATTGCTAGAAGCTTTGTGGGTCTACCGGACGACGTTCAGGACTCCCACTTAATGTACACCCTACATGCTCGTGTACGGGTTCGAGGCCATGCTACCGTTAGAAATTCAGGTGCCATCTCCTAGAGTCGCGGTTGCCAGGCAACTCACAACAGAAGAAAGTGTGAAGCTCATACTTGAAGAACTAGAGAGTCTTGAAGGAAAATGACTTGAAGCACAACAATATTTGGAACTTTACCAGGTAAAGATGGTACAAGCTCATGACAAATTGGTCCACCCAAGGACATTCAAAGTTGGTGACCTCGTCCTCATGCTCAAAAGACCTATTCTTGCACACCGCAAGATAGGTGAAAATTTTGAGCCGACTTAGGAGGGACCATTTGGAGTTGAAAAGGTTTACGCAAGAGGAGCCTACCAATTAGTAGACTTCTAGGGTGAAAGACCTATGCTACCAATCAACAGATGATACCTGAAGACATAATACGTGACTTGATACTGCTCGCCTTTGCTTAATTTGGATTTTTGAAATTTTGATTGTTTTGGGGTTATCTATGTGGCCAAACGTTATGTGGCCAGAAGTCTGTAGCCGGAAGTTTGTGACCATGTCCAAAATTTTTGTAACAAAATTAACCTCAATATAACGAAAAATTTTGAAAATAATTACACTTAAAATTCTCTCATTTCTACATTTGAACTTAATATTCTACTAACTAAACAAAATTCACACATAAATAAATCTCTTCACCAAAATAAACTAAAATTTCCTTTAATAATAACTTTGTTTTGTTCTTGTTCACGCTAAGCTTTAGCCCACTGACATTTTTCCTATTGTCTGCAGAGAAATGTCAGGCTAGAGGCTGATCTTGTCTACAGAGAAATGTCAGCCTAGAGGCTGATCTTCACCTTTAAAGATGGCTGGAATCTCGCACTAAACGAAGAAATGGCACAGCAGGGCAGCATTATAGATTTTGACATAAAATTTAACCAAGTCGGCATAGATTACGAGGGGCCTTTAATAAATGTCGTCAGTTGACGAGAAAAGGAAGGGCTTCCCTCACTGCTAAAGTTGACCACCAAAGTCAGTGCATCACTGAAAGGAAAGAGAGTCATAGTACAATAGGACCCAATGGAGGGGCCCAGCCGTCTACCATCCATGATAGCTATGCCAACTGGGGGCCTGGTCGCTGCTCATAATGAAAGATTTCCAGACGCTCTGCTACAAAGAACACAACATAGAAATGCTAGCCACAGAAAGCACAAGGCTTTCTTACGAGAGGAGAAAAGATGCCAAAAAGAGGCAGAAAATTTACTCACTCTTATTCTTGAGGGGAACATTTATGATCCAGGCATGAGAGAAACTTCTTCAAGCTTGCCTACCATAGATGATGAATCCAGGTTTGTTACAAAGCCAAAAGTTCCACTAGCTTCAGATGTTCTGTGCACGGATTTCCTTGCTTGCAACGCTGAAATACCTGCACGATCGTCGGCTACAAGGGCATTCGTGGAATGCCTGAACTACAATGTCTTGCACCTACAACACTACAGTACCTTAGAGCAGTATGCCTCTACAGATGATGGATCTCAGACTGTTGATTATCTAATAGAGGCAGAGTCATATGCCCCAATGGATGCAGAGCCTTATGTTCCGAGGGGTATAGAGTCATACGTCCCGTAAGAAGCAAAATCATACATTCCATTAGAGTCAGAGTCAGCACCATCTTGGGTTCCGGACACACGTTAAAATAAGGTAACTTCCTTGATAGCTGCCAATCATAAGCATGACAGAATATTACAGAATAAGCAAAGTGAACAAAAGAAAATTTGAATTCTACGAAGAGTTACAAGGGAGGTTCATCAACATACTAGAAGGATTGGAATTATACACCAGGGTCTTCTCAGAGAGTGATGAACAAAATATTATTGACTGCATTTTTGACCTAAGGGACAAAGGTCGAGTAGGCTTACTTATTAGGCCTACTTATGGAAAGAGCCTATTTTGAGCCATGAAAATGGATGCGAGGAAAGTGAAGGATCACTATCCAGTGCGATTGATGCTACAACTTTACCAACGATAGACAAGGGAATCTGCCTGGGATTCTCAGACATGATAGGGTGAATCCACTACCGCCAATGATAAAGTGGATGATTAAAAGAATGGTCAGGTGGAGTATACTTCCCGCTAACTGCATTCCTAACAATTGCATTATCAACATCTACGACGACGGTGATTGCATTCCTCCACATATAGAACACCATGACTTCCTGAGGCCTTTCTGCACAGTCTCATTCATGAGTAAAAGCAACATCTTATTTGGGAAAAAAAATTGACATCATTGGCCCTGGTGAATTCAGAGGAGTTGTTGAAATTCCACTACCTGCTGGTTCGGTGCTAGTCCTTAAAGGGAATGGAGCGGACGTCGCCAAGTACTTTATTTTAGGAGTACGACACTGTAGGGTGTCTGTGGGATGGATGGATGAAAGCAAAATACAGTACGAATTTCAGCCCGATCCAAAAACTGGAGGAGTTGCTACCATACGAGCTATGAGAGGGTTATACCTCTAAGTACATGCAAAGGGAACTTTGTAGAAAGTCAGCTCGATCAGGAGCTTGCCCTGTCAGAGACAAACATTCAGAGGATTATTTTCTGTTTTGCTGCACTACATTACAACAGATATGATATGTATTATACATGCTCATTTTATGATATGTACTTGGCATGGCCTATTTTTGGATGTACTTTGATGCAATATGCGCATTGTACTTTTTGAGGCATTGGCCTACACCTAACCTGTAACACTTATTGGAGCAGATGAATGAAGTTTCTTTCAAAAATTTGTCTGTTTGTTCAATTGACCCAATTGTGCGATGGATAAAAGCCACGAACCATACGTTGGTTCAAAATTACAATGAATAAAGAATAAAACAACAAATTTTTTTATGATAATAAAATTCAAATAAAAAATGTAATAATAATAATAATAATAAATCTCTTTTGAAAAATCAACCAACTAAAATTAAAATTTTGAAAACATATTTTAAAAATTAAACATGATAAAAATAACAAGAAAAGAAAATAAATATGTTGAGTTGACTCCCTCAATTTCGAGGTCTCTTACTCTTTGCTCACGCAGCACAACTATTTTTCTCTACACTAATTCTCTTAACATCCCCGTGGAGTTTCACGTTCTACACAAAACCTCATAAAATTTTGCGAATCTTCTTCAACAATTTTAACATTTTCACACGACACATATCTTTGGATTCAACATCACCAATTCTCATTTTCAAATCAGTCCTTAACTTCTGATGTCCTTAACTTCGTCCTTAACTTCTGATTCACTCTTTTTGGGGTCGGTCCTCACCTTCTGACATTCTCTCTTGAGATTGATCATTAACTTTTAATTCTCATTTTTGAATCAGTCCTTAACTTCTGATTCACTCCTTTGAGGTCGGTCCTTACCTTTCGACTCTCTCTTGAGATTGATCATTAACTCTTGAGATTGATCATCAACTTTCAATTCTCATTTTCAAACTAGTCTTTAACTTTTGATTCACTCCTTTGAGGTCGGTCCTTACCTTCCGACTCCCTCTTGAGATTGATCATTAACTTTCAATTCTCATTTTCTAATCAGTCCTTAACTTCTGATTCACTCCTTTGAGGTCGGTCTTTACCATCCGACTCTCTCTTGAGATTGATCATTAACATTCAATTCTCATTTTTGAATAAGTCCTTAACTTCTGATTCACTTCTTTTGAGGTCGGTCCTCACCTTCCAACACTCTCTCTTGAGATTGATCATTAATTTTCAATTCTCATTTTCAAATCAGTCATTAACTTCTAATTCACTCCTTTGAGGTCAGCCCTTACCTTCCGACTCTCTCTTGAGATTGATCATTAACTTTCAATTCTTATTTTTGAATCAGTCCTTAACTTCTGATTCACTCAATTTAGGTCAGTCCTTACCTTCCGACTCTTTCTTGAGATTGATCATTAACTTTCAATTCTCATTTTTAGATCAGTCCTTAACTTCTGATTCACTCCTTTTGAGGTTGGTCCTCACCTTCTGACACTCTCTCTTGAGATTGATCATTAACTTTCAATTCTCATTTTTGAATCAGTCCTTAGTTTATGATTCACTCCGTTGAGGTCGGTCCTTACCTTCAGACTTGAGAATGATCATTAACTTTCAATTCTTATTTTTGAATCAGTCCTTAACTTCTGATTCACTCCTTTTGAGGTCGATCCTCACCTTTTGACACTCTCTTTTGAGATTGATCCTTAACTTTCAATTCTCATTTTCAAATCAGTCCTTAACTTTCGATTCACTCCTTTTTGAGGTCATTCCTCACCTTTTGAAACTCTCTTTTGAGATTGATCACTAAGTTTTGATTCTAATTTTTGAATCAGTCTCCAACTTCTGATTTGCTCTTTTCGAGGTTGGTCCTTAACTTTTGACTCTCTTCCTGAGATTAATCATCAACTTTCAATTCTCATTTTTGAATCACTTCCTAACTTCTGACTCACTCCTTTAAGGTCGGTCTTTAACTTCTGACTCTCTTTTGTGATTGATCCTTAACTTTCAATCCTTATCCCGTAATCATTCTCTAACTTCTGATTCCTCTCTTTTCAAGATCGGTCCTTAACTTCCGATCCTCTCTTTTGTGATTGATCCTTAACTTTCAATCCTTATCCTAGAATCAGTACCTAACTTCTGATTCCTCTCTTTTCGTGGTCGGTCCCTAACTTCCGACCCTCTTCTGAAATTAATACCTAAACTTTGATTCCCACCCTGGGGTCAGCACTTACGTACTGATTCCCATCCTTTATAAACATCTAAAATCTAATAACTCAAAACCTACTCTCCAATCCCCAGTAGAGTTCTACCTCCTGATCTCGGTCAAATATTCACCTGCTAATTCCTCAGTGGAAACAAATAACACACACAATTCTACACCTCCTTCCAAGTCTATTGACTTAGGATTTCGTATTGGTTTTATTGATCTCGTCAGTCAACACCAATACACGCGGTGTGCTTGCCCAGTAAAACCCATTTATTGAGGGTCAATTTGTTAACTTCACTTTTGATTGACAGTTGAGGTCTAGTTCTTCCTCTTTCGTAGCCTAGGGTCTAACCATAGGACTTTCTTGTTGACTATTCCTAGAAAACTAGAAAAGGAACCCTCACCATCAGTAATTCCAAACTCCTCTTCACTTAACTTGAAGCACTACATATTGATTCTAACCTCTAGTACTTATTAGGTGGGGTCATTATGAGGGAGCTCAAGGAGAGTTCCCATAGGACTGTTTGACCTTAGGGTTGACCCTGGGTGTTTGTCTAGAGCTAAGGCACTCACTACAATCACCTCACACAATCACCTCACCACCTCACTCACAATCACTCAGTACCCTAAATCTAAAATTTTCTTGACTTTGATCCCTTAATCCTTTATCTCTAGTTGAGTTGTTCATATATTTAGATTAAGGGTCTGTTTGGGGCAGCGACCTAGGCTAGGGTTTAGCTAAGACCTGTACATAGAGGACCCAAATAGGGATTTCATTGGTCCATGGCTCAATAAGGTGGTTGGCACCCCAGTTCTACCAAAATG
Organism: Phalaenopsis equestris; assembly: GCF_001263595.1. Lineage (NCBI taxonomy): Eukaryota > Viridiplantae > Streptophyta > Magnoliopsida > Asparagales > Orchidaceae > Phalaenopsis > Phalaenopsis equestris. The sequence continues at coordinate 80,639 of NW_018223173.1, forward strand.
TCCAACCTGGCCTATTGCCCATAAATCCACCCAAATTACCTAAATGCCCTTGAAACTCTAAATTTGGTCAAAATCCTCAAATTCATCCAAAATACGCAAATTTGTTTAAAAATCATCTCAAACCATTTGAAACTATCCAAATTGCCTAAGATCACCCAAAAATTCCAAAATTACCAAAATACCCCAAATTTGCCAAAATTAGAAAAATACCCCTTACACCCCAAACTTTCTCAAAACCTCCAAAATTACTCCAAATGTCTCCAAAATCAATTTGGAACCTTTAATTGAACCCAATTTGGCCAATTTAACCATTTTGACCAAAACCCCCGAATTGCCTTAAAAGGCCCAATTTCCCCAAATTCACATCAAATGTCCATCAATTTGACCCCAATTCCCCTCAATTTCAATCCTAAATTCAAATTCATCTTTTTACATGACCAATCTAAACTAAATCCAAGCCTAATTGGCCCATGCTTTGAGCTCAATTTTGATCTAAGTCAAAACCCCAATTTTTTTTGGGCCACATGACCTAATCTCACCCAATCAAACCCATAGCCCACTCAATTTTTCATAATTTATGTTGAAAACTCTTCATAACATTCTTAAATATCATCTTAAACATCAAACTTGACCTTTAATTAGACTTGGTGAAGCATTAATTTCATTTAATTTCAACTTAAGTCAAAAGCGTCAAATTGGCTATACCTCTAAAATTCACCAAATTGATTATCTTAGCCCAAAGTTGGCACCCAATTTTTGTTGAATACTCTTCATGACATTCTTATAGACAATATTCAATAATCAATTTGGACTTAGCTCAATCCTAGCCCAATCTAGACCCAAGTCTAGCCCAACATGCCCAAATTCACCAAAATTCCAAAATCCTTCAATTTGACCCTCCAATTGAACTCAAAGTTCTTTCAATCCTTCACCAAAAATGTTCATTGCAATCATCTATATCAAATGCATCAATAAATTGGGCTAATTAGCATGGTTAGCCTAGCCCAAACCCAAGTTTTGGTCATTTCAACCACTTGGACCCATGCACCAAAATTGACCTAGACATGTCAAATTGGTCAATGCAAGCCTAGCACAACAAAATTTTAGACCATCTTGACCAAGCCAAACCCCATGGAACCACCCAAATGAGCCATGAACCAAGGGATTTGATTCCAAATTTGCTTAAGCCAAGGATATTTTTGCCAAAACTAAACACCAACCCATTTGATTATTGTGACATATTCCCCTGGCTCACCTGACCTCATAGCCACCTTCCCTGGCCTGGCCTACCAGCTTAGTGGCCAAAAAATGTCCAAACTGAAAGCCACCTCCATGGAATCAAACCAAATTCAAAACCTAGAGGCCACCTCATCCAAATTAAATCTTAGAGCCTCTCTGTCATCCACCTAAGCAAGCATTTTTACCCCCCAATTGGACATGACAGCCACCCTAAAGCCCACTTTACAAAAACCTCACTTCCACGTCCATGGATGTTGTGCTAAAAATTTCTCAGAGAGAGCCTTCCAAATTGCTCCCAGAGCCTCTTTGAGACCTCCTTCATGCAACCCAACCACCACATTGCCCTGAATCCCCTTGTCAAAGTTTAATTTTTGAGCTCGAAACCGTGCCGAAGATAGGACAAAGCTCTCCACACCTCTACACTCCACAAAAATCAAATTAAACTCACCCACACGTTCACCACAGTGAAAGAAAGAGAATCCCCATCAAATTCCCCTTTCACAGAGCCCCTAGCATATCTCTTGACCAACAACTGAAATCAAGCTTAGTCAAATTTATACCTAGGCCTTTCACCACAGCAAGAGGCTTAATCTCTAGTCTCCTTGGACCTCCACAAATGTGTCGAGAACCTCTAATCGAAACTTCCCTTCTCAGAGCAAAGGTATTGAACTCCCCCTCTTCCCGAGCCTATTTTGATTCTCCATTTGATTAGAGCTAATATAATTGTATGATTACCATATGGATGTGTTGGTTACACCTCGACGAGCCTTTAGAAACAAACCACCAGACGAGCATTTAGAAACAAACCACACTTAATTTTGTTAAGAAATGAGTGAGATCTATGGATGGCTCTTGAGCTAAGGCATTGGGGACGATGACAGGAAGTTGTCCGATTGTGTGTTTATCTCATCAACGGACGAGATCTAGCCGAACAGCGCCTTCTTACATAAAATACGGTTTGATTTAGCACTTAGGTGGATGAAGACACCGAACCAGAGGACATTGCGTGAAGCTTTGGACCTGCCTAGGATCTAGTCAGTGTCGCGCGTTTAAATAGATAAATAGGGTATTTTCTGATTTAAATAAATAGCCCTAACTTCAAAAATCTATATCTTGGTGTAAAAAAATCACAAAAATAAAATAAAAAAATCACAAAAATAAAATAAAAATACCGGCTTGTTCACTGAACAGAGGAGCATAATGTGAAAATAATTTGAAGTTTTTTTATGCATATTTTACTTTTAATTAATTAAATTTGGTTTTGAGTCTTAATTCTCCATGCATGTAGACATTTCACCATGGCTTGAAATTTTGGCATGTTTTAGTCTCTCTCATGGAAAACATTCCTTTATTTTTCCAAGGTCAGAGAAGATCTCTAGATAGAGATCCATATTTTCCAATTTTATGTCTATTATTTGCATAAATTAATCATAATAATTAGCATGTTGCTTAGAAAATTCCAAGAAAATTTTGGAAGGTTTGCCATGACCAAAGAACCCTTTAGAAAATATTTTATGGGTTAAGTCATTTAGAATGCACTTAATTTCCACCAACCCTAAAACACAATGTTAAGTCATTTAGAATGCAATTAATTTCCACCAACCCTAAAACACAAAGAAAACTAATTTCAAGAAATTAAAACATCTAAATGACTTAATTTTTAATCTTCACTGTGACTTAAGATTCAGAGAACTCCCCATAAAAGCTTCAAAATATTTGAAGCTCATTTAATAACTCAAATTGTTTTTTCAAGTTAAATGACATTTTTGTTACTAAAATGATTTTTAAAAATTAAAATATAACTCAAAAAATTATAAAAATTATTTTTGGGAGTTCTCTGTGATTAGAGGAATTTTTTTAAAATAAATTTGAAATTAAAATAAAAATTCCATTTTCAAGCCCATTTTCAATATTTAAATAATTAAAAAATGATAAAAATCACAAAAATAATAAATTCATGGAAATGTTATAAATTATTTCCTAAGAACTTAAATTTATTTCTCTAGTTTCCTTGACCTCAAAAATATTTAATAAAAACATAAAACTTAATTTTCCACATTCAAAGTATTTTGTAATTAATAAATACTATAGAACTTAAAATAATTTTTAAAATTCAAATATAACTCAATAAATCATGAAATTTGTCCCTAAAGCTTCTCTTGTCTAAGTCTACCTCCAGTAAAATGTTCAAGGGATTAGGCTTTGTCTTGGTCAAGTTATAGAATTTTCTTTGAAAAATCCTTTTTTTGCATTAAAATAAATATGTAAATTAAATTAAATTTTGAAAGATGAAATTTTCTCCTCTGATGTCTTAATTGACCCATGAGTGAGGTGGGATAAAAATTCCAAAGTCATTTGGATTGAATTTAACAAATTATGAAGAAATAGAGCCTTAGGGGCAAAAGTGTAATTTTCAAAATTTAGCCTTAATTTTAATTAACATTTAATTCAAGGAGAGAAAAGGGTAACCTTTGATTTTAAATAAGTTATTTGGATGATTGAAACACAAGGGGATTAATTGGTAGAGACAAACCTCACTCTTTCCATAATCAAGGGATAAATTTGTAATTCCTTAAATTATTAAAATTTGGAAGTCTATTAAATTAAATGATCTTGACTTAGGGGTATGACTTTGGAAGTTGATAACTCACTAATTTAATACCCCTACTTGATTTTCAAATAACATTTAAGTGTTTTGAAAATGAATAATTATTATCACTTAAAAATTAAACTTGTTTCAAAATTACCAAGACATCTATTTAGGTCTAAAGGGCTTAGTGATGACTTAAGCTAAAATCAAATTTGATTAAATAAGAATTAGAAAAATGAATATAAAGTAAAACACCTTTGAACAACACCTTTGAACACCATATGAACACCATAAGCCCAAATTAGAACTCAAATTGGCTAAGTGTTTCAATAATGCTAACTTGCCTCCTTTAAGGATCTTCACCCACATAACTTTCAAATTAAATGGCAAATGATAATTACCTTACTCTTAGTGATAATTAAAACTGATAATTAAAACATCAATGTTCA
>NW_018223173.1:84936-89378 GCF_001263595.1 Phalaenopsis equestris
CTGAGCATTAAAGGTATTCATAGGATGAATTATTAAGCAACATAATAAGTTTAAACTTTTCACCGGCTTTTCACCAGGTAGTGAGAGGGAAGCATGGACCTGCTTGTTTCTCTAGACCTGTTGGATACCTCATAAGTCTACTAAACTTAATATGTTTTGCTTAACAAAAATCATCCTTAATCAAACTAATAGGGACCCACCAAGATACGACCTAGGTTTAGGTAGGTCACTAAAACCTTACTTTTTCTGCTTTACATAGAATGCTCTAACATGCATTTTGAGTTTCAGGTGGTGGAACGAGAAGACTCGCCAGGTACGCTTTTATATTTTACAACATTGTCTTTTCTTAAGCTTTCAATACTAAGCTTACTTTCATGCATGTATGAACAAAACACAAACTTGCATGCTAAATAACAATGTCACCCTGCATGAAAACTAAAACTGTCAGGATAGCCACAAAACCAAAACCAAACCCAAAACTAAAATCAATTAAGATAAAAATCACCTCCACAACATTCAAAATAAAAGACAACTCAAAAATTAATCACAAACATCACACAAAACAACAACTACAACTAAATTAAGATGTCTCTATCGGATGATCGGGAATCCCTCAGAAACCCCTCGGAAGAGGTAACCTACTGTTACTAATGAGGCTTCCCACGGTCTAAATGAAAGTATGGAACCCATTAAGTTAAGTTTAGTAAATTCATTTGGACTAAGTGAATCTAATAGAAAATAGTGGTGCTGAAACGAGGGAACCATAGGATCCTAACCGGTGTCGTTCTAATCAACTTTAACATCCCCCATTAAATTTAAAGAACTACAGCCATAGGGCCATCTGATTTGACATCATAACTAGACACCCTAGAAAACTTATACCCATCATGATAAGGAGCTTGGAGCTAGCATGGTGGGCACCACGACCATCTTCAATAGCAAAATCTGTCTTCTCCAGCTAAACCATTCCTTCCTTAGAAACTAGAACAACAAGCCATAGGATGCCATAGGATTTTGAGGTTATCTGCTTATGTAACAAAAATCCTTACCTCATCTTTAGGCCTCTGTGCATCTCTGTTGTACAATATAAGCCCTAACTCATCTTAGGATTCTGAGGTTGTCATTCATCATGACCTAAATATCATGACCTAAATCCTCACATAATCCTCACATCTTTCAGGCTATTTGTGTGATCGTTCCACACAAATGTAAGCCCTAATTAAATAAAATTTATAGGATGAAACACTAAAATAATTTCTCCTTAAAACTGAAACCAAACAACAGGATAGCTTAGGAAGTCATTGGGAAGTCATTGAGGTTCTCCTTTAGATCTATGACATCCCCTAGTTCTTCCTCGTTTGGATTCCAAAACAAAATGCTCCAAATTTGAGCAAATCCCATGACACACCTCTTTATCTGATATCGTTGAAAAGTCCTATCCTTTTAAAATCCTTTAAGATAATATTTCCTGATTTTTATCAAGAGTTTTCTTAGATGACTTTGGTCATTCAGAATGTAATTAACTATAGGGGCTTGCCCTTATAGGAAGCTCGTTCGAACCCAGCTTAATATAAACCCTATTTAATTCTTCATATTAAATAAAGAAATTGTCGGCTAATAAAATAGTTTCGCAGACCAAACGACATCATACATTTCTTAGTTTATTTAATTGAGTCTCATCCTAAAGTCTTGTGTTTATCCTTCGGGATAGATACAGGGTTTGAGGTATAGTGCTCTTTCATTTAAACTATGAAAAATATGGGGTCAGTTTGATTTCATATTTTTCTAAACTTAAATTTATACGTAAATTAAAATGTCCTTCCAAAGCGGGCTATGGGATTTAAATTCTGGTGACCGACAGCTTCTTACGGGTAACTCCTCCAACCAAAAAAGTGTCGACAATCCTACAGACTTTGGAGCAACAATAGTAGAATCTCTGACAGTGGTAATGCTATCAACACAATTTTTAACCTAAAATCTGACTAGAACACTGAATGGAGGCATTTCAATTATTTTTTGGAACTGGTGGTTAGATCTGATATCCTTCAAGATTTCTCTCTTCATTCAAGGTAACACTGTGCATCCCACTCGCTTGAGCAACTCAACAACAATACACCCCTCCTTGGCAGCTCATCTTTCAAATACAGCACTGACTCTGGTTATAGAAGTAGTCTTCTCCCTGTTCTTACCATTATCTCGTGGCGATGACAGAGCAGTGACAATCCTATAGATGCTCTCATCCCTAGTGGTATCCATCAACGGATGAAACCTACTTCCTTTTAGGAGTAGAACAATCTCAGGTAATCAACGTTCCTCTTGGTGAGGAATCTCATCAACAGGGGCTACCTCTATGGCCTAGGCCCTGACGACCCTCTAAATCTTCTGGTTTCAATTTCTCCTCTCCTACTTGGTCGGTAGCTTAACCCCTGAGTAGGAACCGACTTCAAATAATGATGGCAGAGGAGTGAATGCATCGACTGAATCTTCTTCAATCAAAATTTCTTTTCCTTTGACTGATGGTGCAGTAGGCATAATAACAATAGATTCAATAGCAGACTCTCGAGTGGATGGATGCGGGGATGACAGACTTAACGGGGTCGGGGCAATGGCAATCTTCACCTTCTGGTAAGAAAGGGAGTGCTGGGGACACTTCAAATCAAACTCGGCAGACAACTCTTGAACTTCTGGAGTAGCAATCATCATGAAGGTAAATTGGGCCTTGCAAAGTATGACCTCAAATTCATCAAACCTAGCTCCAAACATGATCATCGGTGCAACGTTGCAGGCTTTAAGGTTAATAGGCAGGTTGCAAGAGATAGTGAGAGTAAGGAATTGATCCCCCACTGTTTATGTGTAACAGTATAACAATGTATGCAATTATATAATTCATTTATCTTTCCTACTTTGCAACAACACCAAAAACTCGATCCTGAAGAAAATAAGAATTTTACTTTTTAATTTATATATATATATATATAGGGATACTACGCAAGTATACGTATCGTTATCAAGTACTATAAGACTTTTTTATTATGCCTCGAGTATTAAACCCACATGGAGTGTTCACAATATGCACTTCTAAATAACAAACCTTCTATTTCAAAAAGACAATTACTTCAACTATAGATATTTCTACAGTAATTAAAATTCAATTCTTTTTGGTATTTTTGATATTTTGAAAAAACAGAAACAAAATCTAAATATAACTTGAGTTTATGTAAAAGAAAAACACTGAATAGAAAAACTCTTTCTCCTTATCAAGAATCAGTAATAAGTATAGGAATTCTACTGTTGAAGTATTCAAATTGTGTTGTGCCAAATAGGAGCAATATTATTATTTACCCTTACTAGAGATGCTATAAGGAACACTGGCTAATTTAAAGTTTGAATAGTTTTAAAGACCGGCTAGGCAGAGAAGATACCAGATCTCACTCTAGAGTTCCCTAGTGTTCCCTCTCTTCCTACCAAATAAAGGATAACATCTCATGTCAGAACATAAAATAATAAACTAAGTTGGGGGCTTTAGCCTGTACTTTAAAGTCCTCTAACTATACACCCATCAATTCCCTATTTATTTGCACTAAACATATGAATTATATTCTCATTCATACAACCTAATGTGATTCTTTCTAATTGTTGACTGAGAAAATTCCATCCCGGTTCTTACGTGTTTTCATAACAAATTTTAACATCTAGATGGGCCACATCAAGAGTAAATGAAGTACATGGAATTAAATCATCACAACTTCTTCCAAAATTAAAGATTAATACTCTCCACAACTTCCATCCAACACTTTAATTATTTATCATTTTAAGGAGAAAGATAAAGAAAACTACTTAAAATTCATGGAGAAAATAAAACCACGCTTTAGTTTAAAAGTAGAAATCATTGTTAAACTAACAAGAATTCTCGATTAAAACCAAAAGTAGTCTAAAAAGAAAGATAAAAACTTATCTCAAATCCTCCACCAAACTCTTGAAGTTCCTTTGAATCTCTTCTCTCTTACAACACTCTTAAATCTCATAATAAAACTAGAAACAAAAGGATAAAGTAAATTTGTGGTGCTTGAAAAATCTCTCCAAAAGTTTCTCCATGAATTATTTCAATAACTTCTCAGAACTCCCCCCCTTTTTTTCTCTCAACTTCCTTCTTTTATAATTTTTCAAGTGGTGCTTTGGTATCTCTTCAAAATGTGTCCTGATTTGTTGTATTTTCCAAGGGATGCCTCCTTTCAAAAGTCTTTTAACTATATTTTTGTTTATAGTGGTCATAACCACCCTCTTTAGCCAATAGGTGCCTCAAATGTCCCTTCAAAATTTGGAAAAATGAATTAAATCGTTATTTGCAGCCTTCTCTGTTTCACCAGCGCTTAAGCGTCGGATCTGGGTCTTAGGCGCCACAACACTTTTGCACCATTTTTGCATTTTTGCTCCAAATTTGA